>NW_027489003.1:0-154442 GCF_050948215.1 Halictus rubicundus | reverse complement strand
GGATAGGATAGGATAGAGGATAGCATAGGATAGAGGATAGGATAGAGGATAGGATATAATTGAGGATAGGATAGAATAGAGGATAGGATAGGATAGAGGAAAGGATAGGATAGAGAATAGGATAGAG
The DNA here is from genome assembly GCF_050948215.1 of Halictus rubicundus. Classification (NCBI taxonomy): domain Eukaryota; kingdom Metazoa; phylum Arthropoda; class Insecta; order Hymenoptera; family Halictidae; genus Halictus; species Halictus rubicundus. Next base: position 154,315 of record NW_027489003.1, on the reverse strand, counting down.
GATAGGATAGGATAGAGAATAGGATAGAGGATAGGACAGAGGATTGGATAGGATAGGATAGTGGATAGGATAGGATTGAGGATAGGATAGGAGATCGGATAGGAGAGAGGACAGGAGACGATAGAGGATAGGATTGGATATAGGATTGGATAGGATAGAGGATAGGATAAGATAGAGGATAGGATAGGATAGGGTAGAGGATAGGATAGGATTGAGGATATGATATGATAGAGGATGGGATAGGATAGAGGATACGATCGGATAGAGAATAGGATAGGATAGAGGATAGGATATCATAAAGGATACGAGACGATAGAGGATAGGATAGGATAGAGGATAGGATCGGATAGAGTATAGAATAGGATAGAGGATAAGATAGCATAGAGGATAGGAGACGATAGAAGATAGGATAGGATAGAGGATAGGATCGGATAGAGGATAGGATAGGATAGAGGATAGGATAGAGGATAGGATAGGATAGAGGATAGCATAGGATAGAGGATAGGATAGAGGATAGGATATAATTGAGGATAGGATAGAATAGAGGATAGGATAGGATAGAGGAAAGGATAGGATAGAGAATAGGATAGAGGATAGGATAGGATAGAGAATAGGATAGAGGATAGGACAGAGGATTGGATAGGATAGGATAGTGGATAGGATAGGATTGAGGATAGGATAGGAGATCGGATAGGAGAGAGGACAGGAGACGATAGAGGATAGGATTGGATATAGGATTGGATAGGATAGAGGATAGGATAAGATAGAGGATAGGATAGGATAGGGTAGAGGATAGGATAGGATTGAGGATATGATATGATAGAGGATGGGATAGGATAGAGGATACGATCGGATAGAGAATAGGATAGGATAGAGGATAGGATATCATAAAGGATACGAGACGATAGAGGATAGGATAGGATAGAGGATAGGATCGGATAGAGTATAGAATAGGATAGAGGATAAGATAGCATAGAGGATAGGAGACGATAGAAGATAGGATAGGATAGAGGATAGGATCGGATAGAGGATAGGATAGGATAGAGGATAGGATAGAGGATAGGATAGGATAGAGGATAGCATAGGATAGAGGATAGGATAGAGGATAGGATATAATTGAGGATAGGATAGAATAGAGGATAGGATAGGATAGAGGAAAGGATAGGATAGAGAATAGGATAGAGGATAGGATAGGATAGACAATAGGATAGAGGATAGGATAGGATAGAGGATAGGATAGGATAGAGGATAGGATAGGATAGAGGATAGGATAGGATAGAGGATAGGATAGGATAGAGGATAGGATAGGATAGAGGATAGGATAGATTATAGGATAGGATAAAGGATAGGATATTATAGAGGATAGGATAGGATAGAGTATAGTATTGAATAGAGGATAGGATAGGTGATTGGATAGGATAGAGGATAGGATAGGTTAGAGGATAGGATAGGAGATTGGATAGAATAGAGGATAGGATCGGATAGAGGATAGTATAGAGGTTTTGATAGGATAGAGGATAGGATAGGATAGAGGATCGGATAGGGGATTGGATAGGATAGAGGATAGTATAGGATAGAGAATAGGATAGGATAGAGGATCGGATAGAGGATAGGATAGGATAGAGGGTAGGATAGGATAGAGGATAGGATAGGATAGAGGATAGGATAGGATAGAGGATAGGATAGAGGATAGGATAGGGTAGAGGATAGGATAGGATAGCGGATAGGATAGGGTAGATTATAGAATAGGATAGAGGATAGGGTTGGATAGAGGATAGGATAGGGTAGAGGATAGGATAGGACAGAGGATAGGATAGGATAGAGGATAGGATAGAGGATAGGATAGGGTAGAGGATAGGATAGGATAGCGGATAGGATAGGGTAGATTATAGAATAGGATAGAGGATAGGATAGGGGATTGGATAGAATAGAGGATAGGATTGGATAGAGGATAGGATAGGATAGAGGATAGGATAGGATTGAGGATAGGATAGGATAGAGGATAGGATAGGATAGCGGATAGGATAGGATACAGGATAGGATAGGACTGAGGATAGGATAGGATAGGGGATAGGATAGGAGAGAAGATCGGATAGGGGATTGGATAGGATAGAGGATATGAGACGATAGAGGGTAGGATAGGGGATTGGATAGGATAGAGGACAGGAGACGATAGAGGATACGATATTATAGAGGATAGGATAGGGTAGAGGATAGGATAGGATTGAGGATATGATATGATAGAGGATGGGATAGGATAGAGGATACGATCGGATAGAGAATAGGATAGGATAGAGGATAGGATATCATAAAGGATACGAGACGATAGAGGATAGGATAGGATAGAGGATAGGATCGGATAGAGTATAGAATAGGATAGAGGATAAGATAGCATAGAGGATAGGAGACGATAGAAGATAGGATAGGATAGAGGATAGGATCGGATAGAGGATAGGATAGGATAGAGGATAGGATAGAGGATAGGATAGGATAGAGGATAGCATAGGATAGAGGATAGGATAGAGGATAGGATATAATTGAGGATAGGATAGAATAGAGGATAGGATAGGATAGAGGAAAGGATAGGATAGAGAATAGGATAGAGGATAGGATAGGATAGAGAATAGGATAGAGGATAGGACAGAGGATTGGATAGGATAGGATAGTGGATAGGATAGGATTGAGGATAGGATAGGAGATCGGATAGGAGAGAGGACAGGAGACGATAGAGGATAGGATTGGATATAGGATTGGATAGGATAGAGGATAGGATAAGATAGAGGATAGGATAGGATAGGGTAGAGGATAGGATAGGATTGAGGATATGATATGATAGAGGATGGGATAGGATAGAGGATACGATCGGATAGAGAATAGGATAGGATAGAGGATAGGATATCATAAAGGATACGAGACGATAGAGGATAGGATAGGATAGAGGATAGGATCGGATAGAGTATAGAATAGGATAGAGGATAAGATAGCATAGAGGATAGGAGACGATAGAAGATAGGATAGGATAGAGGATAGGATCGGATAGAGGATAGGATAGGATAGAGGATAGGATAGAGGATAGGATAGGATAGAGGATAGCATAGGATAGAGGATAGGATAGAGGATAGGATATAATTGAGGATAGGATAGAATAGAGGATAGGATAGGATAGAGGAAAGGATAGGATAGAGAATAGGATAGAGGATAGGATAGGATAGACAATAGGATAGAGGATAGGACAGAGGATTGGATAGGATAGGATAGTGCATAGGATAGGATAGAGGATAGGATAGAGGATAGGATAGGATAGAGGATAGCATAGGATAGAGGATAGGATAGAGGATAGGATATAATTGAGGATAGGATAGAATAGAGGATAGGATAGGATAGAGGAAAGGATAGGATAGAGAATAGGATAGAGGATAGGATAGGATAGACAATAGGATAGAGGATAGGACAGAGGATTGGATAGGATAGGATAGTGGATAGGATAGGATTGAGGATAGGATAGGAGATCGGATTGGAGAGAGGACAGGAGACGATAGAGGATAGGATTGGATATAGGATTGGATAGGATAGAGGATAGGATAAGATAGAGGATAGGATAGGATAGAGGATAGGATAGGATAGAGGTTAGGATAGGATACAGGATAGGATAGGGCATTGGATGGGATAGTTGATGGAATAGGATAGAGGATAGGATAGGATAGAGAATAGGATAGGATAGATGATATTAAAGAAAAGAGGATAGGATATCATAGAGGATACGATATTATAGAGGATAGGATAGGATAGAGGATACGATATTATAGTGGATAGGATAGGATAGAGGATACGATATTATAGAGGATAGGATACGATAGAGGATAGGATTGAGGATAGATTATAGGATAGAGGATAGGATAGGATAGAGGATACGATAGGATAGAAGATAGAATAGGATAGAGGATAGGATAGTATAGAGGATAGGATAGGATAGAGGATAATAGCGGATAGAGGATAGGATAGGATAGAGGATAGGATAGGATAGAGGATAGGATAGGATAGAGAATAGGATAGAGGATAGGATAGGATAGACAATAGGATAGAGGATAGGATATAATTGAGGATAGGATGGGATAGAGGATAGGCGAGGATAGAGGATAGGATAGTATTGCGAATAGGATAGGATAGAGGAAAGGATAGGATAGAGGATAGGATAGGATTGAGGATAGGATAGGATAGGATAGCGGATAGGATAGGATGGAGTATAGAATAGGATAGAGGATAGGATAGGAGAGAGGATAGGATAGGATAGAGGATAGGATAGGATAGGATAGAGGATAGGATAGGATAGAGGATAGGATAGGATAGAGGATAGGATAGGATAGAGGATAGGATAGGATAGAGGATAGGATAGGATAGGATAGAGGATAGGATAGGATAGAGGGTAGGATAGGATAGAGGATAGGATAGGATAGAGGATAGGATAGGATAGAGAATAGGATAGGACAGAGGATAGGATAGCATAGAGGATAGGATAGGATAAAGGATAGGATAGGATAGAGGATAGGATAGGATAGAGAATAGGATAGGACAGAGGATAGGATACGATAGAGGATAGGATACGATAGAGTATAGGATAGAGGATAGGATAGGATAGGATAGCGGATAGGATAGGATGGAGTATAGAATAGGATAGAGGATAGGATAGGAGAGAGGATAGGATAGGATTGAGGATAGGATAGGATAGAGGATAGGATAGGATAGAGGATAGGATAGGATAGAGAATAGGATAGAGGACAGGAGACGATAGAGGATAGGATTGGATATAGGATTGGATAGGATAGAGGATAGGATAAGATAGAGGATAGGATAGGATAGAGGATAGGATAGGATAGAGGTTAGGATAGGATACAGGATAGGATAGGGCATTGGATGGGATAGTTGATGGAATAGGATAGAGGATAGGATAGGATAGAGAATAGGATAGGATAGATGATATTAAAGAAAAGAGGATAGGATATCATAGAGGATACGATATTATAGAGGATAGGATAGGATAGAGGATACGATATTATAGTGGATAGGATAGGATAGAGGATACGATATTATAGAGGATAGGATACGATAGAGGATAGGATTGAGGATAGATTATAGGATAGAGGATAGGATAGGATAGAGGATACGATAGGATAGAAGATAGAATAGGATAGAGGATAGGATAGTATAGAGGATAGGATAGGATAGAGGATAATAGCGGATAGAGGATAGGATAGGATAGAGGATAGGATAGGATAGAGGATAGGATAGGATAGAGGATAGGATAGGATAGAGAATAGGATAGAGGATAGGATAGGATAGACAATAGGATAGAGGATAGGATATAATTGAGGATAGGATGGGATAGAGGATAGGCGTGGATAGAGGATAGGATAGTATTGCGAATAGGATAGGATAGAGGAAAGGATAGGATAGAGGATAGGATAGGATTGAGGATAGGATAGGATAGGATAGCGGATAGGATAGGATGGAGTATAGAATAGGATAGAGGATAGGATAGGAGAGAGGATAGGATAGGATAGAGGATAGGATAGGATAGGATAGAGGATAGGATAGGATAGAGGATAGGATAGGATAGAGGATAGGATAGGATAGAGGATAGGATAGGATAGGATAGAGGATAGGATAGGATAGAGGGTAGGATAGGATAGAGGATAGGATAGGATAGAGGATAGGATAGGATAGAGAATAGGATAGGACAGAGGATAGGATAGCATAGAGGATAGGATAGGATAAAGGATAGGATAGGATAGAGGATAGGATAGGATAGAGAATAGGATAGGACAGAGGATAGGATACGATAGAGGATAGGATACGATAGAGTATAGGATAGAGGATAGGATAGGATAGGATAGCGGATAGGATAGGATGGAGTATAGAATAGGATAGAGGATAGGATAGGAGAGAGGATAGGATAGGATTGAGGATAGGATAGGATAGAGGATAGGATAGGATAGAGGATAGGATAGGATAGAGAATAGGATAGAGGATAGGATAGGATAGACAATAGGATAGAGGATAGGATATAATTGAGGATAGGATAGAATAGAGGATAGGATTGGATAGAGGAAAGGATAGGATAGAGGATAGGATAGGATTGAGGATAGGATAGGATAGAGGATAGGATAGGATAGAGGATAGGATAGGATAGAGGATAGGATAGGATAGGATAGAGGATAGGATAGGATAGAGGATAGGATAGGATAGAGGATAGGATAGGATAGAGGATAGGATAGGATAGAGGATAGGATAGGATAGAGGATAGGATAGGATAGGATAGAGGATAGGATAGGATAGAGGATAGGATAGGATAGAGGATAGGATAGAGGATAGGATAGGATAGAGGATAGGCGAGGATAGAGGATAGGATAGTATTGCGAATAGGATAGGATAGAGGAAAGGATAGGATAGAGGATAGGATAGGATTGAGGATAGGATAGGATAGGATAGCGGATAGGATAGGATGGAGTATAGAATAGGATAGAGGATAGGATAGGAGAGAGGATAGGATAGGATAGAGGATAGGATAGGATAGAGAATAGGATAGGACAGAGGATAGGATAGCATAGAGGATAGGATAGGATAAAGGATAGGATAGGATAGAGGATTGGATAGGATAGAGAATAGGATAGGACAGAGGATAGGATACGATAGAGGATAGGATACGATAGAGTATAGGATAGAGGATAGGATAGGATAGGATAGCGGATAGGATAGGATGGAGTATAGAATAGGATAGAGGATAGGATAGGAGAGAGGATAGGATAGGATTGAGGATAGGATAGGATAGAGGATAGGATAGGATAGAGGATAGGATAGGATAGAGAATAGGATAGAGGATAGGATAGGATAGACAATAGGATAGAGGATAGGATATAATTGAGGATAGGATAGAATAGAGGATAGGATAGGATAGGATAGACAATAGGATAGAGGATAGGATAGGATTGAGGATAGGATAGAATAGAGGATAGTATAGGATAGAGGAAAGGATAGGATAGAGGATAGGATAGGATTGAGGATAGGATAGGATAGAGGATAGGATAGGATAGAGGATAGGATAGGATAGAGAATAGGATAGAGGATAGGATAGGATAGACAATAGGATAGAGGATAGGATAGGATTGAGGATAGGATAGAATAGAGGATAGTATAGGATAGAGGAAAGGATAGGATAGAGGATAGGATAGAGGATAGGATAGAGGATTGGATATTATATGGGATATTATAGGATAGAGGATAGGATACGATAGAGGATAGGATACGATAGAGTATAGGATAGATGATAGGATAGGATAGAGGATAGGATAGGATAGGATAGACAATAGGATAGAGGATAGGATAGGATTGAGGATAGGATAGAATAGAGGATAGTATAGGATAGAGGAAAGGATAGGATAGAGGATAGGATAGAGGATAGGATAGAGGATTGGATATTATATGGGATATTATAGGATAGAGGATAGGATACGATAGAGTATAGGATACGATAGAGTATAGGATAGATGATAGGATAGGATAGAGGATAGGATAGGATAGGATAGAGAATAGGATAGAGGATAGGACAGAAGATTGGATAGGATAGGATAGTGGATAGGATGGGATTGAGGATAGGATAGGAGATTGGATAGGAGAGAGGACAGGAGACGATAGAGGATAGGATAGGATAGAGGATACGATAGGGCATTGGATGGGATAGTTGATGGAATAGGATAGAGGATAGGATAGGATAGAGAATAGGATAGGATAGATGATATTAAAGAAAAGAGGATAGGATATCATAGAGGATACGATATTATAGAGGATAGGATAGGATAGAGGATACGATATTATAGTGGATAGGATAGGATAGAGGATACGATATTATAGAGGATAGGATACGATAGTGGATAGGATTGAGGATAGATTATAGGATAGAGGATAGGATAGGATAGAGGATACGATAGGATAGAAGATAGAATAGGATAGAGGAAAGGATAGTATAGAGGATAGGATAGGATAGAGGATAATATAGGATACAGGATAGGATAGGATAGAAGATAGGATAGGATAGAGGATAGGATAGGATAGAGGATAGGATAGGATAGAGAATAGGATAGAGTATAGGATAGGATAGACAATAGGATAGAGGATAGGATATAATTGAGGATAGGATAGGATAGAGGATAGGATAGGATAGAGGATAGGATAGGATAGAGGATAGGATAGGATAGATAATAGGATAGGATAGAGGATAGGATAGGATAGGATAGAGGATAGGATAGGATAGGATAGAGGATAGGAAAGGATAGGAAAGGATAGGATAGAGAATAGGATAGGATAAAGTATAGGATATAGGATTGGATAGGATAGAGGATAGGATAGGAGATTGGATAGGATAGAGGATAGGATCGGATAGAGAATAGGATAGGATAGAGGATAGGATAGCATAAAGGATACGAGACGATAGAGGATAGGATAGGATAGAGGATAGGATCGGATAGAGTATAGAATAGGATAGAGGATAGGATAGAGGATAGGATAGGATAGAGGATAGCATAGGATAGAGGATAGGATAGAGGATAGGATATAATTGAGGATAGGATAGAGGATAGGATAGGATAGAGGATAGCATAGGATAGAGGATAGGATAGAGGATAGGATATAATTGAGGATAGGATAGAATAGAGGATAGGATAGGATAGAGGAAAGGATAGGATAGAGAATAGGATAGAGGATAGGATAGGATAGACAATAGGATAGAGGATAGGACAGAGGATTGGATAGGATAGGATAGTGCATAGGATAGGATAGAGGATAGGATAGAGGATAGGATAGGATAGAGGATAGCATAGGATAGAGGATAGGATAGAGGATAGGATATAATTGAGGATAGGATAGAATAGAGGATAGGATAGGATAGAGGAAAGGATAGGATAGAGAATAGGATAGAGGATAGGATAGGATAGACAATAGGATAGAGGATAGGACAGAGGATTGGATAGGATAGGATAGTGGATAGGATAGGATTGAGGATAGGATAGGAGATCGGATAGGAGAGAGGACAGGAGACGATAGAGGATAGGATTGGATATAGGATTGGATAGGATAGAGGATAGGATAAGATAGAGGATAGGATAGGATAGAGGATAGGATAGGATAGAGGTTAGGATAGGATACAGGATAGGATAGGGCATTGGATGGGATAGTTGATGGAATAGGATAGAGGATAGGATAGGATAGAGAATAGGATAGGATAGATGATATTAAAGAAAAGAGGATAGGATATCATAGAGGATACGATATTATAGAGGATAGGATAGGATAGAGGATACGATATTATAGTGGATAGGATAGGATAGAGGATACGATATTATAGAGGATAGGATACGATAGAGGATAGGATTGAGGATAGATTATAGGATAGAGGATAGGATAGGATAGAGGATACGATAGGATAGAAGATAGAATAGGATAGAGGATAGGATAGTATAGAGGATAGGATAGGATAGAGGATAATAGCGGATAGAGGATAGGATAGGATAGAGGATAGGATAGGATAGAGGATAGGATAGGATAGAGAATAGGATAGAGGATAGGATAGGATAGACAATAGGATAGAGGATAGGATATAATTGAGGATAGGATGGGATAGAGGATAGGCGAGGATAGAGGATAGGATAGTATTGCGAATAGGATAGGATAGAGGAAAGGATAGGATAGAGGATAGGATAGGATTGAGGATAGGATAGGATAGGATAGCGGATAGGATAGGATGGAGTATAGAATAGGATAGAGGATAGGATAGGAGAGAGGATAGGATAGGATAGAGGATAGGATAGGATAGGATAGAGGATAGGATAGGATAGAGGATAGGATAGGATAGAGGATAGGATAGGATAGAGGATAGGATAGGATAGAGGATAGGATAGGATAGGATAGAGGATAGGATAGGATAGAGGGTAGGATAGGATAGAGGATAGGATAGGATAGAGGATAGGATAGGATAGAGAATAGGATAGGACAGAGGATAGGATAGCATAGAGGATAGGATAGGATAAAGGATAGGATAGGATAGAGGATAGGATAGGATAGAGAATAGGATAGGACAGAGGATAGGATACGATAGAGGATAGGATACGATAGAGTATAGGATAGAGGATAGGATAGGATAGGATAGCGGATAGGATAGGATGGAGTATAGAATAGGATAGAGGATAGGATAGGAGAGAGGATAGGATAGGATTGAGGATAGGATAGGATAGAGGATAGGATAGGATAGAGGATAGGATAGGATAGAGAATAGGATAGAGGACAGGAGACGATAGAGGATAGGATTGGATATAGGATTGGATAGGATAGAGGATAGGATAAGATAGAGGATAGGATAGGATAGAGGATAGGATAGGATAGAGGTTAGGATAGGATACAGGATAGGATAGGGCATTGGATGGGATAGTTGATGGAATAGGATAGAGGATAGGATAGGATAGAGAATAGGATAGGATAGATGATATTAAAGAAAAGAGGATAGGATATCATAGAGGATACGATATTATAGAGGATAGGATAGGATAGAGGATACGATATTATAGTGGATAGGATAGGATAGAGGATACGATATTATAGAGGATAGGATACGATAGAGGATAGGATTGAGGATAGATTATAGGATAGAGGATAGGATAGGATAGAGGATACGTTAGGATAGAAGATAGAATAGGATAGAGGATAGGATAGTATAGAGGATAGGATAGGATAGAGGATAATAGCGGATAGAGGATAGGATAGGATAGAGGATAGGATAGGATAGAGGATAGGATAGGATAGAGGATAGGATAGGATAGAGAATAGGATAGAGGATAGGATAGGATAGACAATAGGATAGAGGATAGGATATAATTGAGGATAGGATGGGATAGAGGATAGGCGTGGATAGAGGATAGGATAGTATTGCGAATAGGATAGGATAGAGGAAAGGATAGGATAGAGGATAGGATAGGATTGAGGATAGGATAGGATAGGATAGCGGATAGGATAGGATGGAGTATAGAATAGGATAGAGGATAGGATAGGAGAGAGGATAGGATAGGATAGAGGATAGGATAGGATAGGATAGAGGATAGGATAGGATAGAGGATAGGATAGGATAGAGGATAGGATAGGATAGAGGATAGGATAGGATAGGATAGAGGATAGGATAGGATAGAGGGTAGGATAGGATAGAGGATAGGATAGGATAGAGGATAGGATAGGATAGAGAATAGGATAGGACAGAGGATAGGATAGCATAGAGGATAGGATAGGATAAAGGATAGGATAGGATAGAGGATAGGATAGGATAGAGAATAGGATAGGACAGAGGATAGGATACGATAGAGGATAGGATACGATAGAGTATAGGATAGAGGATAGGATAGGATAGGATAGCGGATAGGATAGGATGGAGTATAGAATAGGATAGAGGATAGGATAGGAGAGAGGATAGGATAGGATTGAGGATAGGATAGGATAGAGGATAGGATAGGATAGAGGATAGGATAGGATAGAGAATAGGATAGAGGATAGGATAGGATAGACAATAGGATAGAGGATAGGATATAATTGAGGATAGGATAGAATAGAGGATAGGATTGGATAGAGGAAAGGATAGGATAGAGGATAGGATAGGATTGAGGATAGGATAGGATAGAGGATAGGATAGGATAGAGGATAGGATAGGATAGAGGATAGGATAGGATAGGATAGAGGATAGGATAGGATAGAGGATAGGATAGGATAGAGGATAGGATAGGATAGAGGATAGGATAGGATAGAGGATAGGATAGGATAGAGGATAGGATAGGATAGGATAGAGGATAGGATAGGATAGAGGATAGGATAGGATAGAGGATAGGATAGAGGATAGGATAGGATAGAGGATAGGCGAGGATAGAGGATAGGATAGTATTGCGAATAGGATAGGATAGAGGAAAGGATAGGATAGAGGATAGGATAGGATTGAGGATAGGATAGGATAGGATAGCGGATAGGATAGGATGGAGTATAGAATAGGATAGAGGATAGGATAGGAGAGAGGATAGGATAGGATAGAGGATAGGATAGGATAGAGAATAGGATAGGACAGAGGATAGGATAGCATAGAGGATAGGATAGGATAAAGGATAGGATAGGATAGAGGATTGGATAGGATAGAGAATAGGATAGGACAGAGGATAGGATACGATAGAGGATAGGATACGATAGAGTATAGGATAGAGGATAGGATAGGATAGGATAGCGGATAGGATAGGATGGAGTATAGAATAGGATAGAGGATAGGATAGGAGAGAGGATAGGATAGGATTGAGGATAGGATAGGATAGAGGATAGGATAGGATAGAGGATAGGATAGGATAGAGAATAGGATAGAGGATAGGATAGGATAGACAATAGGATAGAGGATAGGATATAATTGAGGATAGGATAGAATAGAGGATAGGATAGGATAGGATAGACAATAGGATAGAGGATAGGATAGGATTGAGGATAGGATAGAATAGAGGATAGTATAGGATAGAGGAAAGGATAGGATAGAGGATAGGATAGGATTGAGGATAGGATAGGATAGAGGATAGGATAGGATAGAGGATAGGATAGGATAGAGAATAGGATAGAGGATAGGATAGGATAGACAATAGGATAGAGGATAGGATAGGATTGAGGATAGGATAGAATAGAGGATAGTATAGGATAGAGGAAAGGATAGGATAGAGGATAGGATAGAGGATAGGATAGAGGATTGGATATTATATGGGATATTATAGGATAGAGGATAGGATACGATAGAGGATAGGATACGATAGAGTATAGGATAGATGATAGGATAGGATAGAGGATAGGATAGGATAGGATAGACAATAGGATAGAGGATAGGATAGGATTGAGGATAGGATAGAATAGAGGATAGTATAGGATAGAGGAAAGGATAGGATAGAGGATAGGATAGAGGATAGGATAGAGGATTGGATATAATATGGGATATTATAGGATAGAGGATAGGATACGATAGAGTATAGGATACGATAGAGTATAGGATAGATGATAGGATAGGATAGAGGATAGGATAGGATAGGATAGAGAATAGGATAGAGGATAGGACAGAAGATTGGATAGGATAGGATAGTGGATAGGATGGGATTGAGGATAGGATAGGAGATTGGATAGGAGAGAGGACAGGAGACGATAGAGGATAGGATAGGATAGAGGATACGATAGGGCATTGGATGGGATAGTTGATGGAATAGGATAGAGGATAGGATAGGATAGAGAATAGGATAGGATAGATGATATTAAAGAAAAGAGGATAGGATATCATAGAGGATACGATATTATAGAGGATAGGATAGGATAGAGGATACGATATTATAGTGGATAGGATAGGATAGAGGATACGATATTATAGAGGATAGGATACGATAGTGGATAGGATTGAGGATAGATTATAGGATAGAGGATAGGATAGGATAGAGGATACGATAGGATAGAAGATAGAATAGGATAGAGGAAAGGATAGTATAGAGGATAGGATAGGATAGAGGATAATATAGGATACAGGATAGGATAGGATAGAAGATAGGATAGGATAGAGGATAGGATAGGATAGAGGATAGGATAGGATAGAGAATAGGATAGAGTATAGGATAGGATAGACAATAGGATAGAGGATAGGATATAATTGAGGATAGGATAGGATAGAGGATAGGATAGGATAGAGGATAGGATAGGATAGAGGATAGGATAGGATAGATAATAGGATAGGATAGAGGATAGGATAGGATAGGATAGAGGATAGGATAGGATAGGATAGAGGATAGGAAAGGATAGGAAAGGATAGGATAGAGAATAGGATAGGATAAAGTATAGGATATAGGATTGGATAGGATAGAGGATAGGATAGGAGATTGGATAGGATAGAGGATAGGATCGGATAGAGAATAGGATAGGATAGAGGATAGGATAGCATAAAGGATACGAGACGATAGAGGATAGGATAGGATAGAGGATAGGATCGGATAGAGTATAGAATAGGATAGAGGATAGGATAGAGGATAGGATAGGATAGAGGATAGCATAGGATAGAGGATAGGATAGAGGATAGGATATAATTGAGGATAGGATAGAATAGAGGATAGGATAGGACAGAGGAAAGGATAGGATAGAGAATAGGATAGAGGATAGGATAGGATAGAGAATAGGATAGAGGATAGGACAGAGGATTGGATAGGATAGGATAGTGGATAGGATAGGATTGAGGATAGGATAGGAGATCGGATAGGAGAGAGGACAGGAGACGATAGAGGATAGGATTGGATATAGGATTGGATAGGAAAGAGGATAGGAGACGATAGAGGATAGGATAGGATAGGATAGAGGATAGGATAGGATAGAGAATAGGATAGGACAGAGGATAGGATACGATAGAGGATAGGATACGATAGAGTATAGGATAGAGGATAGGATAGGATAGGATAGCGGATAGGATAGGATGGAGTATAGAATAGGATAGAGGATAGGATAGGAGAGAGGATAGGATAGGATTGAGGATAGGATAGGATAGAGGATAAGATAGGATAGAGGATAGGATAGGATAGAGAATAGGATAGGAGAGAGGATAGGATAGGATAGAGGATAGGATAGGATAGAGAATAGGATAGGACAGAGGATAGGATAGCATAGAGGATAGGATAGGATAAAGGATAGGATAGGATAGAGGATTGGATAGGATAGAGAATAGGATAGGACAGAGGATAGGATACGATAGAGGATAGGATACGATAGAGTATAGGATAGAGGATAGGATAGGATAGGATAGCGGATAGGATAGGATGGAGTATAGAATAGGATAGAGGATAGGATAGGAGAGAGGATAGGATAGGATTGAGGATAGGATAGGATAGAGGATAGGATAGGATAGAGGATAGGATAGGATAGAGAATAGGATAGAGGATAGGATAGGATAGACAATAGGATAGAGGATAGGATATAATTGAGGATAGGATAGAATAGAGGATAGGATAGGATAGGATAGACAATAGGATAGAGGATAGGATAGGATTGAGGATAGGATAGAATAGAGGATAGTATAGGATAGAGGAAAGGATAGGATAGAGGATAGGATAGGATTGAGGATAGGATAGGATAGAGGATAGGATAGGATAGAGGATAGGATAGGATAGAGAATAGGATAGAGGATAGGATAGGATAGACAATAGGATAGAGGATAGGATAGGATTGAGGATAGGATAGAATAGAGGATAGTATAGGATAGAGGAAAGGATAGGATAGAGGATAGGATAGAGGATAGGATAGAGGATTGGATATTATATGGGATATTATAGGATAGAGGATAGGATACGATAGAGGATAGGATACGATAGAGTATAGGATAGATGATAGGATAGGATAGAGGATAGGATAGGATAGGATAGACAATAGGATAGAGGATAGGATAGGATTGAGGATAGGATAGAATAGAGGATAGTATAGGATAGAGGAAAGGATAGGATAGAGGATAGGATAGAGGATAGGATAGAGGATTGGATATTATATGGGATATTATAGGATAGAGGATAGGATACGATAGAGTATAGGATACGATAGAGTATAGGATAGATGATAGGATAGGATAGAGGATAGGATAGGATAGGATAGAGAATAGGATAGAGGATAGGACAGAAGATTGGATAGGATAGGATAGTGGATAGGATGGGATTGAGGATAGGATAGGAGATTGGATAGGAGAGAGGACAGGAGACGATAGAGGATAGGATAGGATAGAGGATACGATAGGGCATTGGATGGGATAGTTGATGGAATAGGATAGAGGATAGGATAGGATAGAGAATAGGATAGGATAGATGATATTAAAGAAAAGAGGATAGGATATCATAGAGGATACGATATTATAGAGGATAGGATAGGATAGAGGATACGATATTATAGTGGATAGGATAGGATAGAGGATACGATATTATAGAGGATAGGATACGATAGTGGATAGGATTGAGGATAGATTATAGGATAGAGGATAGGATAGGATAGAGGATACGATAGGATAGAAGATAGAATAGGATAGAGGAAAGGATAGTATAGAGGATAGGATAGGATAGAGGATAATATAGGATACAGGATAGGATAGGATAGAAGATAGGATAGGATAGAGGATAGGATAGGATAGAGGATAGGATAGGATAGAGAATAGGATAGAGTATAGGATAGGATAGACAATAGGATAGAGGATAGGATATAATTGAGGATAGGATAGGATAGAGGATAGGATAGGATAGAGGATAGGATAGGATAGAGGATAGGATAGGATAGATAATAGGATAGGATAGAGGATAGGATAGGATAGGATAGAGGATAGGATAGGATAGGATAGAGGATAGGAAAGGATAGGAAAGGATAGGATAGAGAATAGGATAGGATAAAGTATAGGATATAGGATTGGATAGGATAGAGGATAGGATAGGAGATTGGATAGGATAGAGGATAGGATCGGATAGAGAATAGGATAGGATAGAGGATAGGATAGCATAAAGGATACGAGACGATAGAGGATAGGATAGGATAGAGGATAGGATCGGATAGAGTATAGAATAGGATAGAGGATAGGATAGAGGATAGGATAGGATAGAGGATAGCATAGGATAGAGGATAGGATAGAGGATAGGATATAATTGAGGATAGGATAGAATAGAGGATAGGATAGGACAGAGGAAAGGATAGGATAGAGAATAGGATAGAGGATAGGATAGGATAGAGAATAGGATAGAGGATAGGACAGAGGATTGGATAGGATAGGATAGTGGATAGGATAGGATTGAGGATAGGATAGGAGATCGGATAGGAGAGAGGACAGGAGACGATAGAGGATAGGATTGGATATAGGATTGGATAGGAAAGAGGATAGGAGACGATAGAGGATAGGATAGGATAGGATAGAGGATAGGATAGGATAGAGAATAGGATAGGACAGAGGATAGGATACGATAGAGGATAGGATACGATAGAGTATAGGATAGAGGATAGGATAGGATAGGATAGCGGATAGGATAGGATGGAGTATAGAATAGGATAGAGGATAGGATAGGAGAGAGGATAGGATAGGATTGAGGATAGGATAGGATAGAGGATAAGATAGGATAGAGGATAGGATAGGATAGAGAATAGGATAGAGGATAGGATAGGATAGACAATAGGATAGAGGATAGGATATAATTGAGGATAGGATAGAATAGAGGATAGGATTGGATAGAGGAAAGGATAGGATAGAGGATAGGATAGGATTGAGGATATAATAGGATAGAGGATAGGATAGGATAGAGGATAGGATAGGATAGAGGATAGGATAGGATAGAGAATAGGATAGAGGATAGGATAGGATAGACAATAGGATAGAGGATAGGATAGGATTGAGGATAGGATAGAATAGAGGATAGTATAGGATAGAGGAAAGGATAGGATAGAGGATAGGATAGAGGATAGGATAGAGGATTGGATATTATATGGGGTATTATAGGATAGAGGATAGGATACGATAGAGGATAGGATACGATAGAGTATAGGATAGATGATAGGATAGGATAGAGGATAGGATAGGATACGATAGAGAATAGGATAGAGGATAGGACAGAAGATTGGATAGGATAGGATAGTGGATAGGATGGGATTGAGGATAGGATAGGAGATTGGATAGGAGAGAGGACAGGAGACGATAGAGGATAGGGTAGGATATAGGATTGGATAGGATAGAGGATAGGATAAGATAGAGGATAGGATAGGATAGAGGATAGGATAGGATAGAGGATAGGATAGGGCATTGGATGGGTTAGTTGATGGAATAGGATAGAGGATAGGATAGGATAGAGAATAGGATAGGATAGATGATATTAAAGAAAAGAGGATAGGATATCATAGAGGATACGATATTCTAGAGGATAGGATAGGATAGAGGATACGATATTATAGTGGATAGGATAGGATAGAGGATACGATATTATAGAGGATAGGATACGATAGAGGATAGGATTGAGGATAGATTATAGGATAGAGGATAGGATAGGATAGAGGATAACGATAGGATAGAAGATAGAATAGGATAGAGGATAGGATAGTATAGAGGATAGGATAGGATAGAGGATAATATAGGATAGAGGATAGGATAGGATAGAGGATAGGATAGGATAGAGGATAGGATAGGATAGAGGATAGGATAGGATAGAGGATAGGATAGGATAGAGGATAGGATAGGATAGAGGATAGGATAGGATAGAGAATAGGATAGAGGATAGGATAGGATTGACAATAGGATAGAGGATAGGATATAATTGAGGATAGGATAGGATAGAGGATAGGATAGGATAGAGGATAGGATAGGATAGATAATAGGATAGGATAGAGGATAGGATAGGATAGGATAGAGGATAGGATAGGATAGAGGATAGGATAGGATAGAGGATAGGATAGGATAGAGGATAGGATAGGATAGAGGATAGGATAGGATAGAGGATAGGATAGGATAGAGGATAGGATAGGATAGAGGATAGGATAGGATAGAGGATAGGATAGGATAGAGAATAGGATAGAGGATAGGATAGGATAGACAATAGGATAGAGGATAGGATATAATTGAGGATAGGATAGGATAGAGGATAGGATAGGATAGAGGATAGGATAGGATAGAGGATAGGATAGGATAGATAATAGGATAGGATAGAGGATAGGATAGGATAGGATAGAGGATAGGATAGGATAGAGGATAGGATAGGATAGAGGATAGGATAGGATAGAGGATAGGATAGGATAGAGGATAGGATAGGATAGAGGATAGGATAGGATAGGATAGGATAGAGGATAGGATAGGATAGAGGATAGGATAGGATAGAGGATAGGATAGAGGATAGGATAGGATAGACAATAGGATAGAGAATAGGATAGGATTGAGGAGAGGACAGAATAGAGGATAGGATAGGATAGAGGAAAGGATAGGATAGGGGAAAGGATAGAGGATTGGATAGGATATGGGATATTATAGGAATGAGGATAGGATACGATAGAGGATAGGATACGATAGAGTATAGGATAGAGGATAGGATAGGATAGAGAATAGGATAGAGGATAGGATAGGATAGAGAATAGGATAGAGGATAGGACAGAGGATTGGATAGGATAGGATAGTAGATAGGATAGGATTGAGGATAGGATAGGAGATTGGATAGGAGAGAGGACAGAAGACGATAGAGGATAGGATAGGATATAGGATTGGATAGGATAGAGGATAGGATACGATAGAGGATAGGATAGGATAGAGGATAGGATAGGATAGAGGATAGGATAGGATAGAGGATAGGATAGGGGATTGGATAGGATAGTTGATGGAATAGGATAGAGGATAGGATAGGATAGAGAATAGGATAGGATAGATGATATTAAAGGAAAGAGGATAGGATATGATAGAGGATA
The DNA here is from genome assembly GCF_050948215.1 of Halictus rubicundus. Taxonomy (NCBI): domain Eukaryota; kingdom Metazoa; phylum Arthropoda; class Insecta; order Hymenoptera; family Halictidae; genus Halictus; species Halictus rubicundus. Next base: position 134,794 of record NW_027489003.1, on the reverse strand, counting down.
CGATATTATAGAGGATAGGATAGGATAGAGGATACGATATTATAGAGGATAGGATACGATAGAGGATAGGATTGAGGATAGATTATAGGATAGAGGATAGGATAGGATAGAGGATACGATAGGATAGAGGATAGGATAGTATAGAGGATAGGATAGGATAGATGATAGGATAGGATAGAGGATAGGATAGGATAGAGGATAGGATAGGATAGAGGATAGGATAGGATAGAGGATAGGATAGGATAGAGGATAGGATAGGATAGAGGATAGAATAGGATAGAGGATAGGATAGGATAGTGGATAGGATAGGATAGAGGATAGGATAGGATAGAGGATAGGATAGGATAGAGGATAGGATAGATTATAGGATAGGATAGAGGATAGGATAGGATAGAGGATAGGATAGGATAGAAGATAGAATAGGATAGAGGATAGGATAGTATAGAGAATAGGATAGGATAGAGGATAATATAGGATAGAGGATAGGATAGGATAGAGGATAGGATAGGATAGAGGATAGGATAGGATAGAGGATAGGATAGGATAGAGGATAGGATAGGATGGAGGATAGGATAGGATAGAGGATAGGATAGGATAGAGGATAGGAGAGGATAGAGGATAGGATAGGATAGAGTATAGGATAGGGGATAGAGGATAGGATAGGATAGAGGATAGGATAGGATAGAGAATAGGACAGAGGATAGGATAGGATAGAGGATAGGATAGGATAGAGGATAGGATAGGATAGGATAGGATAGCGGATAGGATAGGATAGAGTATAGAATAGGATAGAGGATAGGATAGGATTGGATAGGATAGAGGATAGGATAGGATAGAGTATAGAATAGGATAGAGGATAGGATAGGATTGAGGATAGGATAGGATAGAGGATAGGATAGGATACAGGCTAGGATAGGATTGAGGATAGGATAGGATAGGGGATAGGATAGGAGAGAAGATCGGATAGGGGATTGGATAGGATAGAGGATATGAGACGATAGAGGATAGGATAGGGGATTGGATAGGATAGAGGACAGGAGACGATAGAGGATACGATATTATAGAGGATAGGATAGGGTAGAGGATAGGATAGGATTGAGGATATGATATGATAGAGGATGGGATAGGATAGAGGATACGATATGATACTGGATAGGATAGGATAGCGGATAGGATAGGATAGAGGATAGGAAATGATAGAGGATAGGATTGAGGATAGAGGATAGGATAGAGGATAGGATAGGATAGAGGATCGGATCGTATATGGGATAGGATAGGGGATTGGATACGATAGAGGATAGGGTAGGGTAGGATAGAGTATAGAATAGGATAGAGGATAGGATAGGATAGGATAGAGGATAGGATAGGATTGAGGATAGGATAGGATAGAGGATAGGATAGGATAGAGGATAGGATAGGATAGAGGATAGGATAGGATAGAGAATAGGATAGGATAGAGGATAGGATAGGATACAGGCTAGGATAGGATTGAGGATAGGATAGGATAGGGGATAGGATAGGAGAGAAGATCGGATAGGGGATTGGATAGGATAGAGGATATGAGACGATAGAGGATAGGATAGGGGATTGGATAGGATAGAGGACAGGAGACGATAGAGGATACGATATTATAGAGGATAGGATAGGGTAGAGGATAGGATAGGATTGAGGATATGATATGATAGAGGATGGGATAGGATAGAGGATAAGATAGGATAGAGAATAGGATAGAGGATAGGATAGGATAGACAATAGGATAGAGAATAGGATAGGATTGAGGAGAGGACAGAATAGAGGATAGGATAGGATAGAGGAAAGGATAGGATAGGGGAAAGGATAGAGGATTGGATAGGATATGGGATATTATAGGAATGAGGATAGGATACGATAGAGGATAGGATACGATAGAGTATAGGATAGAGGATAGGATAGGATAGAGAATAGGATAGAGGATAGGATAGGATAGAGAATAGGATAGAGGATAGGACAGAGGATTGGATAGGATAGGATAGTAGATAGGATAGGATTGAGGATAGGATAGGAGATTGGATAGGAGAGAGGACAGAAGACGATAGAGGATAGGATAGGATATAGGATTGGATAGGATAGAGGATAGGATACGATAGAGTATAGGATAGGATAGAGGATAGGATAGGATAGAGGATAGGATAGGATAGAGGATAGGATAGGGGATTGGATAGGATAGTTGATGGAATAGGATAGAGGATAGGATAGGATAGAGAATAGGATAGGATAGATGATATTAAAGGAAAGAGGATAGGATATGATAGAGGATACGATATTATAGAGGATAGGATAGGATAGAGGATACGATATTATAGAGGATAGGATACGATAGAGGATAGGATTGAGGATAGATTATAGGATAGAGGATAGGATAGGATAGAGGATACGATAGGATAGAGGATAGGATAGTATAGAGGATAGGATAGGATAGATGATAGGATAGGATAGAGGATAGGATAGGATAGAGGATAGGATAGGATAGAGGATAGGATAGGATAGAGGATAGGATAGGATAGAGGATAGGATAGGATAGAGGATAGAATAGGATAGAGGATAGGATAGGATAGTGGATAGGATAGGATAGAGGATAGGATAGGATAGAGGATAGGATAGGATAGAGGATAGGATAGATTATAGGATAGGATAGAGGATAGGATAGGATAGAGGATAGGATAGGATAGAAGATAGAATAGGATAGAGGATAGGATAGTATAGAGAATAGGATAGGATAGAGGATAATATAGGATAGAGGATAGGATAGGATAGAGGATAGGATAGGATAGAGGATAGGATAGGATAGAGGATAGGATAGGATAGAGGATAGGATAGGATGGAGGATAGGATAGGATAGAGGATAGGATAGGATAGAGGATAGGAGAGGATAGAGGATAGGATAGGATAGAGTATAGGATAGGGGATAGAGGATAGGATAGGATAGAGGATAGGATAGGATAGAGAATAGGACAGAGGATAGGATAGGATAGAGGATAGGATAGGATAGAGGATAGGATAGGATAGGATAGGATAGCGGATAGGATAGGATAGAGTATAGAATAGGATAGAGGATAGGATAGGATTGGATAGGATAGAGGATAGGATAGGATAGAGTATAGAATAGGATAGAGGATAGGATAGGATTGAGGATAGGATAGGATAGAGGATAGGATAGGATACAGGCTAGGATAGGATTGAGGATAGGATAGGATAGGGGATAGGATAGGAGAGAAGATCGGATAGGGGATTGGATAGGATAGAGGATATGAGACGATAGAGGATAGGATAGGGGATTGGATAGGATAGAGGACAGGAGACGATAGAGGATACGATATTATAGAGGATAGGATAGGGTAGAGGATAGGATAGGATTGAGGATATGATATGATAGAGGATGGGATAGGATAGAGGATACGATATGATACTGGATAGGATAGGATAGCGGATAGGATAGGATAGAGGATAGGATAGGATAGAGGATAGGATTGAGGATAGAGGATAGGATAGAGGATAGGATAGGATAGAGGATCGGATCGTATATGGGATAGGATAGGGGATTGGATACGATAGAGGATAGGGTAGGGTAGGATAGAGTATAGAATAGGATAGAGGATAGGATAGGATAGGATAGAGGATAGGATAGGATTGAGGATAGGATAGGATAGAGGATAGGATAGGATAGAGGATAGGATAGGATAGAGGATAGGATAGGATAGAGAATAGGATAGGATAGAGGATAGGATAGGATACAGGCTAGGATAGGATTGAGGATAGGATAGGATAGGGGATAGGATAGGAGAGAAGATCGGATAGGGGATTGGATAGGATAGAGGATATGAGACGATAGAGGATAGGATAGGGGATTGGATAGGATAGAGGACAGGAGACGATAGAGGATACGATATTATAGAGGATAGGATAGGGTAGAGGATAGGATAGGATTGAGGATATGATATGATAGAGGATGGGATAGGATAGAGGATACGATATGATACTGGATAGGATAGGATAGCGGATAGGATAGGATAGAGGATAGGATAGGATAGAGGATAGGATTGAGGATAGAGGATAGGATAGAGGATAGGATAGGATAGAGGATCGGATCGTATATGGGATAGGATAGGGGATTGGATACGATAGAGGATAGGGTAGGGTAGGATAGAGTATAGAATAGGATAGAGGATAGGATAGGATAGGATAGAGGATAGGATAGGATTGAGGATAGGATAGGATAGAGGATAGGATAGGATAGAGGATAGGATAGGATAGAGGATAGGATAGGATAGAGAATAGGATAGGATAGAGGATAGGATAGCATAGAGGATAGGATAGGATAGAGGATAGGATAGGATAGTGGATAGAATAGAGGATAGGATAGGATAGAGGATAGGATAGGATAGGATAGAGGATAGGAAAGGATAGGAAAGGATAGGATAGAGAATAGGATAGGATAAAGTATAGGATATAGGATTGGATAGGATAGAGGATAGGATAGGAGATTGGATAGGATAGAGGATAGGATCGGATAGAGAATAGGATAGGATAGAGGATAGGATAGGATAGAGGATAGGATAGGATAGAGGATAGGATAGGATAGAGGATAGGATAGGATAGGATAGGATAGAGGATAGGATAGGATAGAGGATAGGATAGGATAGAGGATAGGATAGGATAGAGGATAGGATAGGATAGAGGATAGGATAGGATAGAGGATAGGATAGGATAGAGGATAGGATAGGATAGAGGATTGGATAGGATAGAGGATAGGATAGGTTAGAGGATACGATAGGATAGCGGATAGGATAGGATAGAGGATAGAATAGGGCAGAGGATAGGATAGGGTATTTGATAGGATAGAGGATAGGATAGGATAGAGAATAGGATAGAGGATAGGACAGAGGATTGGATAGGATAGGATAGTAGATAGGATAGGATTGAGGATAGGATAGGAGATTGGATAGGAGAGAGGACAGAAGACGATAGAGGATAGGATAGGATAGAGGATTGGATAGGATAGAGGATAGGATACGATAGAGGATAGGATAGGATAGAGGATAGGATAGGATAGAGGATAGGATAGGATAGAGGATAGGATAGGATAGAGGATAGGATAGGATAGAGGATAGGATAGGATAGAGGATAGGATAGATTATAGGATAGGATAGAGGATAGGATATTATAGAGGATAGGATAGGATAGAGTATAGTATTGAATAGAGGATAGGATAGGTGATTGGATAGGATAGAGGATAGGATAGGTTAGAGGATAGGATAGGAGATTGGATAGAATAGAGGATAGGATCGGATAGAGGATAGTATAGAGGTTTTGATAGGATAGAGGATAGGATAGGATAGAGGATCGGATAGGGGATTGGATAGGATAGAGGATAGTATAGGATAGAGAATAGGATAGGATAGAGGATCGGATAGAGGATAGGATAGGATAGAGGGTAGGATAGGATAGAGGATAGGATAGGATAGAGGATAGGATAGGATAGAGGATAGGATAGAGGATAGGATAGGGTAGAGGATAGGATAGGGTAGATTATAGAATAGGATAGAGGATAGGATAGGATAGAGAATAGGATAGGATAGAGGATAGGATAGCATAGAGGATAGGATAGGATAGAGGATAGGATAGGATAGTGGATAGAATAGAGGATAGGATAGGATAGAGGATAGGATAGGATAGGATAGAGGATAGGAAAGGATAGGAAAGGATAGGATAGAGAATAGGATAGGATAAAGTATAGGATATAGGATTGGATAGGATAGAGGATAGGATAGGAGATTGGATAGGATAGAGGATAGGATCGGATAGAGAATAGGATAGGATAGAGGATAGGATAGGATAGAGGATAGGATAGGATAGAGGATAGGATAGGATAGAGGATAGGATAGGATAGGATAGGATAGAGGATAGGATAGGATAGAGGATAGGATAGGATAGAGGATAGGATAGGATAGAGGATAGGATAGGATAGAGGATAGGATAGGATAGAGGATAGGATAGGATAGAGGATAGGATAGGATAGAGGATAGGATAGGATAGAGGATTGGATAGGATAGAGGATAGGATAGGTTAGAGGATACGATAGGATAGCGGATAGGATAGGATAGAGGATAGAATAGGGCAGAGGATAGGATAGGGTATTTGATAGGATAGAGGATAGGACAGAGGATTGGATAGGATAGGATAGTAGATAGGATAGGATTGAGGATAGGATAGGAGATTGGATAGGAGAGAGGACAGAAGACGATAGAGGATAGGATAGGATAGAGGATACGATAGGATAGAGGATAGGATAGTATAGAGGATAGGATAGGATAGATGATAGGATAGGATAGAGGATAGGATAGGATAGAGGATAGGATAGGATAGAGGATAGGATAGGATAGAGGATAGGATAGGATAGAGGATAGGATAGGATAGAGGATAGAATAGGATAGAGGATAGGATAGGATAGGATAGTGGATAGGATAGGATAGAGGATAGGATAGGATAGAGGATAGGATAGGATAGAGGATAGGATAGGATAGAGGATAGGATAGGATAGAGGATAGGATAGGATAGAGGATAGGATAGGATAGAGGATAGGATAGATTATAGGATAGGATAGAGGATAGGATATTATAGAGGATAGGATAGGATAGAGTATAGTATTGAATAGAGGATAGGATAGGTGATTGGATAGGATAGAGGATAGGATAGGATAGAGGATAGGATAGGATAGGATAGAGGATAGGAAAGGATAGGAAAGGATAGGATAGAGAATAGGATAGGATAAAGTATAGGATATAGGATTGGATAGGATAGAGGATAGGATAGGAGATTGGATAGGATAGAGGATAGGATCGGATAGAGAATAGGATAGGATAGAGGATAGGATAGGATAGAGGATAGGATAGGATAGAGGATAGGATAGGATAGAGGATAGGATAGGATAGGATAGGATAGAGGATAGGATAGGATAGAGGATAGGATAGGATAGAGGATAGGATAGGATAGAGGATAGGATAGGATAGAGGATAGGATAGGATAGAGGATAGGATAGGATAGAGGATAGGATAGGATAGAGGATTGGATAGGATAGAGGATAGGATAGGTTAGAGGATACGATAGGATAGCGGATAGGATAGGATAGAGGATAGAATAGGGCAGAGGATAGGATAGGGTATTTGATAGGATAGAGGATAGGATAGGATAGAGAATAGGATAGAGGATAGGACAGAGGATTGGATAGGATAGGATAGTAGATAGGATAGGATTGAGGATAGGATAGGAGATTGGATAGGAGAGAGGACAGAAGACGATAGAGGATAGGATAGGATAGAGGATTGGATAGGATAGAGGATAGGATACGATAGAGGATAGGATAGGATAGAGGATAGGATAGGATAGAGGATAGGATAGGATAGAGGATAGGATAGGATAGAGGATAGGATAGGATAGAGGATAGGATAGGATAGAGGATAGGATAGATTATAGGATAGGATAGAGGATAGGATATTATAGAGGATAGGATAGGATAGAGTATAGTATTGAATAGAGGATAGGATAGGTGATTGGATAGGATAGAGGATAGGATAGGTTAGAGGATAGGATAGGAGATTGGATAGAATAGAGGATAGGATCGGATAGAGGATAGTATAGAGGTTTTGATAGGATAGAGGATAGGATAGGATAGAGGATCGGATAGGGGATTGGATAGGATAGAGGATAGTATAGGATAGAGAATAGGATAGGATAGAGGATCGGATAGAGGATAGGATAGGATAGAGGGTAGGATAGGATAGAGGATAGGATAGGATAGAGGATAGGATAGGATAGAGGATAGGATAGAGGATAGGATAGGGTAGAGGATAGGATAGGGTAGATTATAGAATAGGATAGAGGATAGGATAGGATAGAGAATAGGATAGGATAGAGGATAGGATAGCATAGAGGATAGGATAGGATAGAGGATAGGATAGGATAGTGGATAGAATAGAGGATAGGATAGGATAGAGGATAGGATAGGATAGGATAGAGGATAGGAAAGGATAGGAAAGGATAGGATAGAGAATAGGATAGGATAAAGTATAGGATATAGGATTGGATAGGATAGAGGATAGGATAGGAGATTGGATAGGATAGAGGATAGGATCGGATAGAGAATAGGATAGGATAGAGGATAGGATAGGATAGAGGATAGGATAGGATAGAGGATAGGATAGGATAGAGGATAGGATAGGATAGGATAGGATAGAGGATAGGATAGGATAGAGGATAGGATAGGATAGAGGATAGGATAGGATAGAGGATAGGATAGGATAGAGGATAGGATAGGATAGAGGATAGGATAGGATAGAGGATAGGATAGGATAGAGGATAGGATAGGATAGAGGATTGGATAGGATAGAGGATAGGATAGGTTAGAGGATACGATAGGATAGCGGATAGGATAGGATAGAGGATAGAATAGGGCAGAGGATAGGATAGGGTATTTGATAGGATAGAGGATAGGACAGAGGATTGGATAGGATAGGATAGTAGATAGGATAGGATTGAGGATAGGATAGGAGATTGGATAGGAGAGAGGACAGAAGACGATAGAGGATAGGATAGGATAGAGGATACGATAGGATAGAGGATAGGATAGTATAGAGGATAGGATAGGATAGATGATAGGATAGGATAGAGGATAGGATAGGATAGAGGATAGGATAGGATAGAGGATAGGATAGGATAGAGGATAGGATAGGATAGAGGATAGGATAGGATAGAGGATAGAATAGGATAGAGGATAGGATAGGATAGGATAGTGGATAGGATAGGATAGAGGATAGGATAGGATAGAGGATAGGATAGGATAGAGGATAGGATAGAGGATAGGATAGGATAGAGGATAGGATAGAGGATAGGATACAGGATAGGATAGGATTGAGGATAGGATAGGATAGAGGATTGGATAGGATAGAGGATAGGATAGGTTAGAGGATACGATAGGATAGCGGATAGGATAGGATAGAGGATAGAATAGGGCAGAGGATAGCATAGGATAGAGGATAGGATAGGATAGAGGATAGGATAGGATAGAGGATAGGATAGGATGGAGGATAGGATAGGATAGAGGATAGGATAGGATAGAAGTTAGAATAGGATAGAGGATAGTATAAGATAGAGTATAGGATAGGATTGAGGATAGGATAGGATAGAGGAAAGGATAGGACAGAGGGTAGGATAGGATAGAGGATGGGCTAGGATAGAGGATACGATAGGATAAAGGATAGGATAAAGGATAGGATAGGATAGGATAGGATAGAGGATAGGATAGGATAGAGGATAGGATAGAGGATAGGATACAGGATAGGATAGGATTGAGGATAGGATAGGATAGAGGATTGGATAGGATAGAGGATAGGATAGGTTAGAGGATACGATAGGATAGCGGATAGGATAGGATAGAGGATAGAATAGGGCAGAGGATAGGATAGGGTATTTGATAGGATAGAGGATAGGATAGGATAGAGGATAGGATAGGATAGAGGATAGAATAGGATAGAGGATAGGATAGACGATAGGATAGGATAGAGGATAGGATAGGATAGAGCATATTATAGGATAGAGGATAGGATAGGATAGAGGATAGGATAGGATAGGATAGAGGATAGGAAAGGATAGGAAAGGATAGGATAGAGAATAGGATAGGATAAAGTATAGGATATAGGATTGGATAGGATAGAGGATAGGATAGGAGATTGGATAGGATAGAGGATAGGATCGGATAGAGAATAGGATAGGATAGAGGATAGGATAGGATAGAGGATAGGATAGGATAGAGGATAGGATAGGATAGAGGATAGGATAGGATAGGATAGGATAGAGGATAGGATAGGATAGAGGATAGGATAGGATAGAGGATAGGATAGGATAGAGGATAGGATAGGATAGAGGATAGGATAGGATAGAGGATAGGATAGGATAGAGGATAGGATAGGATAGAGGATAGGATAGGATAGAGGATTGGATAGGATAGAGGATAGGATAGGTTAGAGGATACGATAGGATAGCGGATAGGATAGGATAGAGGATAGAATAGGGCAGAGGATAGGATAGGGTATTTGATAGGATAGAGGATAGGACAGAGGATTGGATAGGATAGGATAGTAGATAGGATAGGATTGAGGATAGGATAGGAGATTGGATAGGAGAGAGGACAGAAGACGATAGAGGATAGGATAGGATAGAGGATACGATAGGATAGAGGATAGGATAGTATAGAGGATAGGATAGGATAGATGATAGGATAGGATAGAGGATAGGATAGGATAGAGGATAGGATAGGATAGAGGATAGGATAGGATAGAGGATAGGATAGGATAGAGGATAGGATAGGATAGAGGATAGAATAGGATAGAGGATAGGATAGGATAGGATAGTGGATAGGATAGGATAGAGGATAGGATAGGATAGAGGATAGGATAGGATAGAGGATAGGATAGAGGATAGGATAGGATAGAGGATAGGATAGAGGATAGGATACAGGATAGGATAGGATTGAGGATAGGATAGGATAGAGGATTGGATAGGATAGAGGATAGGATAGGTTAGAGGATACGATAGGATAGCGGATAGGATAGGATAGAGGATAGAATAGGGCAGAGGATAGCATAGGATAGAGGATAGGATAGGATAGAGGATAGGATAGGATAGAGGATAGGATAGGATGGAGGATAGGATAGGATAGAGGATAGGATAGGATAGAAGTTAGAATAGGATAGAGGATAGTATAAGATAGAGTATAGGATAGGATTGAGGATAGGATAGGATAGAGGAAAGGATAGGACAGAGGGTAGGATAGGATAGAGGATGGGCTAGGATAGAGGATACGATAGGATAAAGGATAGGATAAAGGATAGGATAGGATAGGATAGGATAGAGGATAGGATAGGATAGAGGATAGGATAGAGGATAGGATACAGGATAGGATAGGATTGAGGATAGGATAGGATAGAGGATTGGATAGGATAGAGGATAGGATAGGTTAGAGGATACGATAGGATAGCGGATAGGATAGGATAGAGGATAGAATAGGGCAGAGGATAGGATAGGGTATTTGATAGGATAGAGGATAGGATAGGATAGAGGATAGGATAGGATAGAGGATAGAATAGGATAGAGGATAGGATAGACGATAGGATAGGATAGAGGATAGGATAGGATAGAGCATATTATAGGATAGAGGATAGGATAGGATAGAGGATAGGATAGGACAGAGGATAGCATAGGATAGAGGATAGGATAGGATAGAGGATAGGATAGGGGATTGGATAGGATAGGATAGAGGATAGGATAGGATAGAAGATAGGATAGGATAGAGGATAGGATAGGGGATTTGATAGGATAGAGAATAGGATAGGATAGAAGATAGGATAGGATAGAGGATAGGATAGGATAGAGGATAGGATAGGATAGAGGATAGGATAGGACAGAGGATAGCATAGGATAGAGGATAGGATAGGATAGAGGATAGGATAGGATAGAGGATAGGATAGGATAGAGCATATTATAGGATAGAGGATAGGATAGGATAGAGGATAGGATAGGATAGAGGACTGGATAGAGGATAGAATAGGATAGAAGATAGGATAGGATAGAGGATAGGATAGGATAGAGGATAGTATAGGGGATTTGATAGGATAGAGGATAGGATAGGATAGAAGATAGTATAGGATAGAGGATTGGATCGGATAGAGGATAGGATAGGATAGAGAATAGGATAGGATAGAGGATAGGATAGGATAGAAGATAGGATAGGATAGAGGATAGGATAGGATAGAGGATAGGATAGAATAGGATAGAGGATAGGATAGGATAGACGATAGGATAGGACAGTGGATTTGATAGGATAGAGGATAGGATAGGATACAGTAAAGGATAGGATTGAGGATAGGATTGGATACAGGAAAGGATACAATAGAGGATAGGATACGGGATTGTATAGGATAGGATTGAGGATAGGATAGGATAGAGGACAGGATAGGATAGAGGATTGGATATGATACAGGAAAGGATAGGATTGAGGATAGATGATAGGATAGGATAGAGGATTGGATAGGATACAGGATAGGATAGAGGATTGGATAGGATACAGGATAGGATAGGATAGAGGATAGGATAGGATAGAGGATTGGATAGGATACAGGATAGGATAGGATAGAGGATAGGATAGGGGATTTGATAGGATAGAGGATAGGATAGGATAGAAGATAGGATAGGATAGAGGATAGTATAGGATAGAGGATAGGATACGATAGAGGATAGGATAGGATAGAGGATTAGATAGGACAGAGGATAGGATAGGATAGAGGATAGGATAGGGGATTTGATAGGATAGAGGATAGGATAGGATAGAGGATACGAAAGGATAGCGGATAGGATAGGATAGAGGATAGAATAGGGCAGAGGATAGGATAGGGTATTTGATAGGATAGAGGATAGGATAGGATAGAGGATAGGATAGGATAGAGGATAGGATAGGATAGAGGATAGGATGTGATAGAGGATAGGATAGGATAGAGGATTGGATAAGGTAGAGGATAGTATAGGATAGAGGATAGGATAGGATAGAGGATATAATAGGATTGAGGAAAGGATAGGATAGAGGATAGGATAGGATCGAGGATAGGATAGGATAGAGAATAGGATAGGATAGATGATAGGATAGAGGAAAGGATAGGATAGAGGAAAGATTAGGGGATAGGATAGGATAGGGGATACGACAGATGATAGGATATGATTGAGAATAGGATAGGATAGAGGATACGATAGAGTATTGGATAGAGGATAGGATAGGATAGAGAATAGGATAGGATAGAGGATAGGATAGGATAGAGGATAGGATTGGATAGAGGATAGAATAGAGGATAGGATAGGATAGAGGATAGGATTGGATAGAGGATAGAATAGAGGATAGGATAGGATAGAGGATCGGATAGAGGATATGATAGGATAGAGGATAGGATAGGATAGAGGATTGGATAAGGTAGAGGATAGTATAGGATAGAGGATAGGATAGGATAGAGGATATAATACAATTGAGGAAAGGATAGGATAGAGGATAGGATAGGATCGAGGATAGGATAGGATAGAGGATAGGATAGGATAGAGGATAGGATATGATAGAGGATAGGATAGGATAGAAAAGTAGGATAGGACAGAGGATAGTATAAGATAGAGTATAGGATAGGATTGAGGATAGGATAGGATAGAGGAAAGGATAGGACAGAGGGTAGGATAGGATAGAGGATGGGCTAGGATAGAGGATACGATAGGATAAAGGATAGGATAAAGGATAGGATAGGATAGGATAGGATAGAGGATAGGATAGGATAGAGGATAGGATAGAGGATAGGATACAGGATAGGATAGGATTGAGGATAGGATAGGATAGAGGATTGGATAGGATAGAGAATAGGATAGGATAGAGGATAGGATAGGATAGAGGATAGGATAGGATAGAGGATAGGATAGAGGATAGGATAGAGGATAGGATAGAGGATAGGATAGGATAGAGGATAGGATAGAATAGAGGATAGGATAGGATAGAGGATAGGATAGGATAGAGGATAGGATAGGATAGAGGATAGGATAGGATAGAGGATAGGATAGGATAGAGGATAGGATAGGATAGAGGATGGGATAGAGGATAGGATAGGATAGAGGATCGGATAGAGGATAGGATAGGATAGAGGATACGGTACAGAATAGGATACATGATTGGATAGGATAGGGGATATTATAGGAAAGAGGAAAGGATAGGATAGAGGATGGGATAGGGGACTGGATAGGATAGAGGATAGGATAGGATAGGATAGGATAGAGGATAGGATAGGATAGAGGATAGGATAGAGGATAGGATACAGGATAGGATAGGATTGAGGATAGGATAGGATAGAGGATTGGATAGGATAGAGAATAGGATAGGATAGAGGATAGGATAGGATAGAGGATAGGATAGGATAGAGGATAGGATAGAGGATAGGATAGAGGATAGGATGGAGGATATGATAGAGGATAGGATAGGATAGAGGATAGGATAGAATAGAGGATAGGATAGGAGAAAGCATAGGATAGGATAGAGGATAGGATAGAGGATAGGATAGAGGATAGGATAGGATAGAGGATAGGATAGAGGATAGGATAGAGGATAGGATAGAGGATAGGATAGGATAGAGGATAGGATAGGATAGAGGATAGGATAGGATAGAGGATAGGATAGGATAGAGGATGGGATAGAGGATAGGATAGGATAGAGGATCGGATAGAGGATAGGATAGGATAGAGGATAGGATAGGATAGAGGATAGGATAGGATAGAGGATAGGATAGGATAGAGGATAGGATAGGATAGAGGATAGGATAGGATAGAGGATAGGATAGGATAGAGGGTAGGATCTGATCGGATAGAACATAGGATAGGGGATTGGATAGGATAGAGGATAGGATAGGATAGAGGATAGGATAGGATAGAGGATAGGATAGGATAGAGGATAGGATAGGATAGAGGATAGGATAGGATAGAGGATAGGATAGGATAGAGGATAGGATAGGATAGAGGATAGGATAGGATAGAGGATAGGATAGGATAGAGGATAGGATAGGATAGAGGATAGGATAGGATAGAGGATAGGATAGGATAGAGGATAGGATAGGATAGAGTATAGGATAGGATAGAGGATAGGATAGGATAGAGGATAGGATAGGATAGAGGATAGGATAGGATAGAGGATAGGATAAGTTAGAGGATAGGATAGGATAGAGTACAGGATAGGGGATTGGATAGGATACAGGATAGGATACGATAGAGGATATGATACGATAGAGGATTGCATAGGATATGGGATATTATAGGATAAAGGATAGGATAGGATAGAGCATAGAATAGGATAGGATAGGATAGAGGATAGAATAGGATAGAGGATAGGATAGAATTGAGGATAGGATAGGATAGAGGATAGGAGACGATAGAGGATATGATAGGATAGAGGATAGGATAGGATAGAGGATAGGATAGGATTGAGGATAGGATAGAATAGTGGATAGGATAGGGGATTGGATAGGATAGAGGATAGCATAGGATAGGATAGAGGATAGGATAGGATAGAGGATAGGATAGGATAGAGGATAGGATAGGATAGAGGATAGGATAGGATAGAGGATAGGATAGGATAGAGGATAGGATAGGATAGAGGATAGGATAGGATAGAGGATAGGATAGGATAGAGGATAGGATAGGATAGAGGATAGGATAGGATAGAGGATAGGATAGGATAGAGGATAGGATAGGATAGAGGATAGGATAGGATAGAGGATAGGATAGGATAGAGGATAGGATAGGATAGAGGATAGGATAGGATAGAGGATAGGATAGAGGATTGGATAGGATATAGGAAAGGATAGGATAGAGGATGGGATAGGGGACTGGATAGGATAGAAGATAGGATAGGATAGAGGATAGGATAAGTTAGAGGATAGGATAGGATAGAGGATAGGATAGAGAATAGGATAGGATAGAGGATAGGATAGGATAGAGGATAGGATTGGATAGAGGATAGAATAGAGGATAGGATAGGATAGAGGATCGGATAGAGGATATGATAGGATAGAGGATAGGATAGGATAGAGGATCGGATAGAGGATATGATAGGATAGAGGATAGGATAGGATAGAGGATTGGATAAGGTAGAGGATAGTATAGGATAGAGGGTAGGATAGGATAGAGGATATAATAGGATTGAGGAAAGGATAGGATAGAGGATAGGATAGGATAGAGGATAGGATAGGATAGAGGATAGGATAGGATAGAGGATAGGATATGATAGAGGATAGGATAGGATAGAAAATAGGATAGGACAGAGGATAGGATAGAGGATAGGATAGAGGATAGGATACAGGATAGGATAGGATTGAGGATAGGATAGGATAGAGGATTGGATAGGATAGAGGGTAGGATAGGATAGAAGATAGGATAGGATAGAGGATAGGATAGGATAGAGGATAGGATACGATAGAGGATAGGATAGGATAGAGGATTAGATAGGACAGAGGATAGGATAGGATAGAGGATAGGATAGGGGATTTGATAGGATAGAGGATAGGATAGGATAGAGGATACGATAGGATAGAGGATTGGATAGGATACAGGACAGGATAGAATAGAGAATAGGATAGGGTATTTGATAGGATAGAGCATAGGATAGGATAGAGGATAGGATAGGATAGAGGATAGGATAGGATAGAGGATAGGATAGGATAGGGGATAGGATAGGATACAGGAAAGGGTAGGATTGAGGATAGGATTGGATACATGATAGGATAGAATAGAGGATAGGATACGGGATTGTATAGGATAGGATTGAGGATAGGATAGGATAGAGGACAGGATAGGATAGAGGATTGGATATGATACAGGAAAGGATAGGATTGAGGATAGATGATAGGATAGGACAGAGGATAGGATAGGATAGAGGATAGGATAGGGGATTTGATAGGATAGAGGATAGGATAGGTTAGAGGATACGATAGGATAGCGGATAGGATAGGATAGAGGATAGAATAGGGCAGAGGATAGGATAGGGTATTTGATAGGATAGAGGATAGGATAGGATAGAGGATAGGATAGGATAGAGGATAGAATAGGATAGAGGATAGGATAGACGATAGGATAGGATAGAGGATAGGATAGGATAGAGCATATTATAGGATAGAGGATAGGATAGGATAGAGGATAGGATAGGACAGAGGATAGCATAGGATAGAGGATAGGATAGGATAGAGGATAGGATAGGATAGAGGATAGGATAGGACAGAGGATAGGATAGGGGATTGGATAGGATAGGATAGAGGATAGGATAGGATAGAAGATAGGATAGGATAGAGGATAGGATAGGGGATTTGATAGGATAGAGGATAGGATAGGATAGAAGATAGGATAGGATAGAGGATAGGATAGGATAGAGGATAGGATAGGATAGAGGATAGGATAGGACAGAGGATAGCATAGGATAGAGGATAGGATAGGATAGAGGATAGGATAGGATAGAGGATAGGATAGGATAGAGCATATTATAGGATAGAGGATAGGATAGGATAGAGGATAGGATAGGATAGAGGATAGGATAGGATAGAGGACTGGATAGAGGATAGAATAGGATAGAAGATAGGATAGGATAGAGGATAGGATAGGATAGAGGATAGTATAGGGGATTTGATAGGATAGAGGATAGGATAGGATAGAAGATAGTATAGGATAGAGGATTGGATCGGATAGAGGATAGGATAGGATAGAGAATAGGATAGGATAGAGGATAGGATAGGATAGAAGATAGGATAGGATAGAGGATAGGATAGGATAGAGGATAGGATAGGATAGGATAGAGGATAGGATAGGATAGAGGATAGGATAGGACAGTGGATTTGATAGGATAGAGGATAGGATAGGATACAGGAAAGGATAGGATTGAGGATAGGATTGGATACAGGAAAGGATACAATAGAGGATAGGATACGGGATTGTATAGGATAGGATTGAGGATAGGATAGGATAGAGGACAGGATAGGATAGAGGATTGGATATGATACAGGAAAGGATAGGATTGAGGATAGATGATAGGATAGGATAGAGGATTGGATAGGATACAGGATAGGATAGAGGATTGGATAGGATACAGGATAGGATAGGATAGAGGATAGGATAGGATAGAGGATTGGATAGGATACAGGATAGGATAGGATAGAGGATAGGATAGGGGATTTGATAGGATAGAGGATAGGATAGGATAGAAGATAGGATAGGATAGAGGATAGGATAGGATAGAGGATAGGATAGGATAGAGGATAGGATAGGATAGAGGATTAGATAGGACAGAGGATAGGATAGGATAGAGGATAGGATAAGGGATTTGATAGGATAGAGGATAGGATAGGATAGAGGATACGAAAGGATAGCGGATAGGATAGGATAGAGGATAGAATAGGGCAGAGGATAGGATAGGGTATTTGATAGGATAGAGGATAGGATAGGATAGAGGATAGGATAGGATAGAGGATAGGATAGGATAGAGGATAGGATAGGATACAGGATAGGATAGGATAGAGCATAGGATAGGATAGAGGATAGGATGTGATAGGGGATAGGATAGGATAGAGGATTGGATAAGGTAGAGGATAGTATAGGATAGAGGATAGGATAGGATAGAGGATATAATAGGATTGAGGAAAGGATATGATTGAGAATAGGATAGGATAGAGGATACGATAGAGTATTGGATAGAGGATAGGATAGGATAGAGAATAGGATAGGATAGAGGATAGGATAGGATAGAGGATAGGATTGGATAGAGGATAGAATAGAGGATAGGATAGGATAGAGGATCGGATAGAGGATATGATAGGATAGAGGATAGGATAGGATAGAGGATTGGATAAGGTAGAGGATAGTATAGGATAGAGGATAGGATAGGATAGAGGATATAATACAATTGAGGAAAGGATAGGATAGAGGATAGGATAGGATCGAGGATAGGATAGGATAGAGGATAGGATAGGATAGAGGATAGGATATGATAGAGGATAGGATAGGATAGAAAATAGGATAGGACAGAGGATAGTATAAGATAGAGTATAGGATAGGATTGAGGATAGGATAGGATAGAGGAAAGGATAGGACAGAGGGTAGGATAGGATAGAGGATGGGCTAGGATAGAGGATACGATAGGATAAAGGATAGGATAAAGGATAGGATAGGATAGGATAGGATAGAGGATAGGATAGGATAGAGGATAGGATAGAGGATAGGATACAGGATAGGATAGGATTGAGGATAGGATAGGATAGAGGATTGGATAGGATAGAGAATAGGATAGGATAGAGGATAGGATAGGATAGAGGATAGGATAGGATAGAGGATAGGATAGAGGATAGGATAGAGGATAGGATAGAGGATAGGATAGAGGATAGGATAGGATAGAGGATAGGATAGAATAGAGGATAGGATAGGATAGAGGATAGGATAGGATAGAGGATAGGATAGGATAGAGGATAGGATAGGATAGAGGATGGGATAGAGGATAGGATAGGATAGACGATCGGATAGAGGATAGGATAGGATAGAGGATAGGATAGGATGGAGGATTGGATAAGGTAGAGGATAGTATAGGATAGAGGGTAGGATCTGATCGGATAGAACATAGGATAGGGGATTGGATAGGATAGAGGATAGGATAGGATAGAGGATAGGATAGGATAGAGGATAGGATAGGATAGAGGATAGGATAGGATAGAGGATAGGATAGGATAGAGGATAGGATAGGATAGAGGATAGGATAGGATAGAGGATAGCATAGGATAGAGGATAGGATAGGATAGAGGATAGGATAGGATAGAGTATAGGATAGGATAGAGGATAGGATAGGATAGAGGATAGGATAGGATAGGATATAGGATAGGATAGGATAGAGGATAGGATAAGATAGGGGATAGGATAGGATAGAGGATAGGATAGGATAGAGGATAGGATAGGATAGAGGATAGGATAGGATAGAGGATAGGATAGGATAGAGGATAGGATAGGATAGAGGATAGGATAGGATAGAGGATAGGATAGGATAGAGGATAGGATAGGATAGAGGATAGGATAGGATAGAGGATAGGATAGGATAGAGGATAGGATAGGATAGAGGATAGGATACAGGATAGAATAGAGGATAGGATACAGGATAGAATAGAGGATAGAGGATAGGATAGGGGATTGGATAGGATAGAGGATAGGATAAGTTAGAGGATAGTATAGGATAGAGAATAGGATAGGGGATTGGATAGAATACAGGATAGGATACGATAGAGGATATGATACGATAGAGGATAGCGTAGGATAGGGGATATTATAGGATAGAGGATAGGATAATATAGAGTATAGAATAGGATAGAGGATACGGTACAGAATAGGATACATGATTGGATAGGATAGGGGATATTATAGGAAAGAGGAAAGGATAGGATAGAGGATGGGATAGGGGACTGGATAGGATAGAGGATAGGATAGGATAGAGGATAGGATAAGTTAGAGGATAGGATAGGATAGAGTACAGGATAGGGGATTGGATAGGATACAGGATAGGATACGATAGAGGATATGATACGATAGAGGATTGCATAGGATATGGGATATTATAGGATAAAGGATAGGATAGGACAGAGCATAGAATAGGATAGGATAGGATAGAGGATAGAATAGGATAGAGGATAGGATAGAATTGAGGATAGGATAGGATAGAGGATAGGAGACGATAGAGGATATGATAGGATAGAGGATAGGATAGGATAGAGGATAGGATAGGATTGAGGATAGGATAGAATAGTGGATAGGATAGGGGATTGGATAGGATAGAGGATAGCATAGGATAGGATAGAGGATAGGATAGGATAGAGGATAGGATAGGATAGAGGATAGGATAGGATAGAGGATAGGATAGGATAGAGGATAGGATAGGATAGAGGATAGGATAGGATAGAGGATAGGATAGGATAGAGGATAGGATAGGATAGAGGATAGGATAGGATAGAGGATAGGATAGGATAGAGGATAGGATAGGATAGAGGATAGGATAGGATAGAGGATAGGATAGGATAGAGGATAGGATAGGATAGACGATAGGATAGGATAGAGGATAGGATAGGATAGAGGATAGGATAGGATAGAGGATAGGATAGAGGATTGGATAGGATATAGGAAAGGATAGGATAGAGGATGGGATAGGGGACTGGATAGGATAGAAGATAGGATAGGATAGAGGATAGGATAAGTTAGAGGATAGGATAGGATAGAGGATAGGATAGAGAATAGGATAGGATAGAGGATAGGATAGGATAGAGGATAGGATTGGATAGAGGATAGAATAGAGGATAGGATAGGATAGAGGATCGGATAGAGGATATGATAGGATAGAGGATAGGATAGGATAGAGGATTGGATAAGGTAGAGGATAGTATAGGATAGAGGGTAGGATAGGATAGAGGATATAATAGGATTGAGGAAAGGATAGGATAGAGGATAGGATAGGATAGAGGATAGGATAGGATAGAGGATAGGATAGGATAGAGGATAGGATATGATAGAGGATAGGATAGGATAGAAAATAGGATAGGACAGAGGATAGGATAGAGGATAGGATAGAGGATAGGATACAGGATAGGATAGGATTGAGGATAGGATAGGATAGAGGATTGGATAGGATAGAGGGTAGGATAGGATAGAGGATGGGCTAGGATAGAGGATACGATAGGATAAAGGATAGGATAGGATAGGATAGGATAGAGGATAGGATAGGATAGAGGATAGGATAGAGGATAGGATACAGGATAGGATAGGATTGAGGATAGGATACGATAGAGGATTGGATAGGATAGAGAATAGGATAGGATAGAGGATAGGATAGGATAGATGATAGGATAGGGTAGAGGATTGGATAGGATAGAGGATAGAGGATAGGATAGGATACAGGAAGGGATAGGATTGAGTATAGGATTGGATAGAGGATAGGACAGGATAGATGATAGGATAGGATGGAGGATTGGATAAGGTAGAGGATAGTATAGGATAGAGGGTAGGATCTGATCGGATAGAACATAGGATAGGGGATTGGATAGGATAGAGGATAGGATAGGATAGAGGATAGGATAGAGGATAGGATGCAGGATAGGATAGGATTGAGGATAGGATAGGATAGAGGATTGGATAGGATAGAGAATAGGATAGGATAGAGGATAGGATAGGATAGATGATAGGATAGGATAGAGGATTGGATAGCATAGAGGATAGAGGATAGGATAGGATACAGGAAGGGATAGGATTGAGTATAGGATTGGATAGAGGATAGGACAGGATAGATGATAGGATAGGATAGAGGATAGGATAGAGGATAGGATAGAGAATAGGATAGGATAGAGAATAGGAACGGATGGATGATATTATAGGATAGAGGATAGGATATGATAGAGTATACGATATTATAGAGGCTAGGATAGGATAGAGGATTGGATAAGGTAGAGGATAGTATAGGATAGAGGGTAGGATAGGATAGAGGATATAATAGGATTGAGGAAAGGATAGGATAGAGGATAGGATAGGATAGAGGATAGGATAGGATAGAGGATAGGACAGCATAGAGGATAGGATAGGATAGGATAGGATAGAGGATAGGATAGGATAGAGGATAGGATAGAGGATAGGATACAGGATAGGATAGGATTGAGGATAGGATAGGATAGAGGATTGGATAGGATAGAGAATAGGATAGGATAGAGGATAGGATAGGATAGATGATAGGATAGGATAGAGGATTGGATAGCATAGAGGATAGAGGATAGGATAGGATACAGGAAGGGATAGGATTGAGTATAGGATTGGATAGAGGATAGGACAGGATAGATGATAGGATAGGATAGAAGATAGGATAGAGGATAGGATAGAGAATAGGATAGGATAGAGAATAGGAACGGATGGATGATATTATAGGATAGAGGATAGGATATGATAGAGTATACGATATTATAGAGGATAGGATAGGATAGAGGATAGAATAGGTGATTGGATAGGATAGTGGATAGGATAGGTTCGAGGAATGGATAGGATAGAGAATAGGGTAGGATAGATGATAGGATAGAGGAAAGGATAGGATAAAGGAAAGGTTAGAGGATAGGATAGGATAGGGGATACGACAGATGATAGGATAGGATTGAGAATAGGATAGGATAGAGGATACGATAGAGTATTGGATAGAGGATAGGATAGGATAGAGAATAGGATAGGATAGAGGATAGGATAGGATAGAGGATAGGATTGGATAGAGGATAGAATAGAGGATAGGATAGGATAGAGGATCGGATAGAGGATATGATAGGATAGAGGATAGGATAGGATAGAGGATTGGATAAGGTAGAGGATAGTATAGGATAGAGGATAGGATAGGATAGAGGATATAATAGGATTGAGGAAAGGATAGGATAGAGGATAGGATAGGATCGAGGATAGGATAGGGTAGAGGATAGGATAGGATAGAGGATAGGATATGATAGAGGATACGATAGAGTATTGGATACAGGATAGGATAGGATAGAGAATAGGATAGGATAGAGGATAGGATAGGATAGAGGATAGGATTGGATAGAGGATAGAATAGAGGATAGGATAGGATAGAGGATCGGATAGAGGATATGATAGGATAGAGGATAGGATAGGATAGAGGATTGGATAAGGTAGAGGATAGTATAGGATAGAGGATAGGATAGGATAAAGGATATAATAGGATTGAGGAAAGGATAGGATAGAGGATAGGATAGGATCGAGGATAGGATAGGATAGAGGATAGGATAGGATAGAGGATAGGATATGATAGAGGATAGGATAGGATAGAAAATAGGATAGGACAGAGGATAGTATAAGATAGAGTATAGGATAGGATTGAGGATAGGATAGGATAGAGGAAAGGATGGGACAGAGGGTAGGATAGGATAGAGGATGGGCTAGGATAGAGGATACGATAGGATAAAGGATAGGATAAAGGATAGGATAGGATAGGATAGGATAGGATAGAGGATAGGATAGGATAGAGTATAGGATAGGATAGAGGATAGGATAGAGGATAGGATACAGGATAGGATAGGATTGAGGATAGGATAGGATGGAGGATTGGATAGGATAGAGAATAGGATAGGATAGAGGATAGGATAGGATAGAGGATAGGATAGGATAGAGGATAGGATAGAGGATAGGATAGAGGATAGGATAGAGGATAGGATAGGATAGAGGATAGGATAGAATAGAGGATAGGATAGGAGAAAGCATAGGATAGGATAGAGGATAGGATAGAGGATAGGATAGGATAGAGGATAGGATAGAGGATAGGATAGAGGATAGGATAGGATAGAGGATAGGATAGGATAGAGGATAGGATAGGATAGAGGATAGGATAGGATGGAGGATTGGATAAGGTAGAGGATAGTATAGGATAGAGGGTAGGATCTGATCGGATAGAACATAGGATAGGGGATTGGATAGGATAGAGGATAGGATAGGATAGAGGATAGGATAGTATAGAGGATAGGATAGGATATAGGATAGGATATAGGATAGGATAGGATAGAGGATAGGAGAGGATAGAGGATAGGATAGGATAGAGGATAGGATAGGATAGAGGATAGGATAGGATAGAGGATAGGATAGGATAGAGGATAGGATAGGATAGAGTATAGGATAGGATAGAGGATAGGATAGGATAGAGGATAGGATAGGATAGAGGATAGGATAGGATAGAGGATAGGATAGGGTAGAGGATAGGATAGGATAGAGGATAGGATAGTATAGAGGATGGGATAGGATAGAGGATAGGATAGGATAGAGGATAGGATAGGATAGTGGATAGGATAGGATAGAGGATAGGATACAGGATAGAATAGAGGATAGGATACAGGATAGAATAGAGGATAGAGGATAGGATAGGGGATTGGATAGGATAGAGGATAGGATAAGTTAGAGGATAGTATAAGATAGAGAATAGGATAGGGGATTGGATAGGATACAGGATAGGATACGATAGAGGATATGATACGATAGAGGATAGCGTAGGATAGGGGATATTATAGGATAGAGGATAGGATAATATAGAGTATAGAATAGGATAGAGGATACGGTACAGAATAGGATACATGATTGGAGAGGATAGGGGATATTATAGGAAAGAGGAAAGGATAGGATAGAGGATAGGATAGGGAACTGGATAGGATAGAGGACAGGATAGGATAGAGGATAGGATAAGTTAGAGGATAGTATAGGATAGAGAATAGGATAGGGGATTGGATAGGATAGAGGATAGGATAGGATAGAGGATAGGATAGGATAGAGGATAGGATAGGATAGAGGATAGGATAGGATAGAGGATAGGATAGGATAGAGGATAGGATAGGATAGAGGATAGGATAGGATAGAGGATAGGATAGGATAGAGGATAGGATAGGATAGAGGATAGGATAGGATAGAGGATAGGATAGGATAGAGGATAGGATAGGATAGAGGATAGGATAGGATAGAGGATAGGATAGAGGATTGGATAGGATATAGGAAAGGATAGGATAGAGGATGGGATAGGGAACTGGATAGGATAGAAGATAGGATAGGATAGAGGATAGGATAAGTTAGAGGATAGGATAGGATAGAGGATAGGATAGAGAATAGGATAGGATAGAGGATAGGATAGGATAGAGGATAGGATTGGATAGAGGATAGAATAGAGGATAGGATAGGATAGAGGATCGGATAGAGGATATGATAGGATAGAGGATAGGATAGAATAGAGGATAGGATAGGAGAAAGCATAGGATAGGATAGAGGATAGGATAGAGGATAGGATAGAGGATAGGATAGGATAGAGGATAGGATAGAGGATAGGATAGAGGATAGGATAGGATAGAGGATAGGATAGGATAGAGGATAGGATAGGATAGAGGATAGGATAGGATAGAGGATAGGATAGGATAGAGGATAGGATAGGATAGAGGATAGGATAGGATAGAGGATAGGATAGGATAGAGGATGGGATAGAGGATAGGATAGGATAGAGGATCGGATAGAGGATAGGATAGGATAGAGGATAGGATAGGATGGAGGATTGGATAAGGTAGAGGATAGTATAGGATAGAGGGTAGGATCTGATCGGATAGAACATAGGATAGGGGATTGGATAGGATAGAGGATAGGATAGGATAGAGGATAGGATAGGATAGAGGATAGGATAGGATAGAGGATAGGATAGGATATAGGATAGGATAGGATAGAGGATAGGATAGGATAGAGGATAGGATAGGATAGAGGATAGGATAGGATAGAGGATAGGATAGGATAGAGGATAGGATAGGATAGAGGATAGGATAGGATAGAGGATAGGATAGGATAGAGTATAGGATAGGATAGAGGATAGAATAGGATAGAGGATAGGATAGGATAGAGGATAGGATAGGATAGAGGATAGGATAGGATAGAGGATAGGATAGGATAGAGGATAGGATAGGATAGAGGATAGGATAGTATAGAGGATAGGATAGGATAGAGGATAGGATACAGGATAGAATAGAGGATAGGATACAGGATAGAATAGAGGATAGAGGATAGGATAGGGGATTGGATAGGATAGAGGATAGGATAAGTTAGAGGATAGTATAGGATAGAGAATAGGATAGGGGATAGGATAGAGGATAGGATAGAGGATAGGATAGAGGATAGGATAGGATAGAGGATAGGATAGAATAGAGGATAGGATAGGAGAAAGCATAGGATAGGATAGAGGATATTATAGGAAAGAGGAAAGGATAGGATAGAGGATAGGATAGAGGATAGGATACAGGATAGGATAGGATTGAGGATAGGATAGGAGAAAGCATAGGATAGGATAGAGGATATTATAGGAAAGAGGAAAGGATAGGATAGAGGATAGGATAGGGGACTGGATAGGATAGAGGATAGGATAGGATAGGATAGGATAGAGGATAGGATAGGATAGAGGATAGGATACAGGATAGGATAGGATTGAGGATAGGATAGGATAGAGGATTGGATAGGATAGAGAATAGGATAGGATAGAGGATAGGATAGGATAGAGGATAGGATAGAGGATAGGATAGAGGATAGGATAGGATAGAGGATAGGATAGAATAGAGGATAGGATAGGAGAAAGCATAGGATAGGATAGAGGATAGGATAGAGGATAGGATAGAGGATACGATAGGATAGAGGATAGGATAGAGGATAGGATAGAGGATAGGATAGGATAGAGGATAGGATAGGATAGAGGATAGGATAGGATAGAGTATAGGATAGGATAGAGGATAGGATAGGATAGAGGATAGGATAGGATAGAGGATGGGATAGGATAGAGGATAGGATAGGATAGAGGATAGGATAGGATAGAGGATAGGATAGTATAGAGGATAGGATAGGATAGAGGATAGGATAGGATAGAGGATAGGATAGGATAGTGGATAGGATAGGATAGAGGATAGGATACAGGATAGAATAGAGGATAGGATACAGGATAGAATAGAGGATAGAGGATAGGATAGGGGATTGTATAGGATAGAGGATAGGATAAGTTAGAGGATAGTATAGGATAGAGAATAGGATAGGGGATTGGATAGGATACAGGATAGGATACGATAGAGGATATGATACGATAGAGGATAGCGTAGGATAGGGGATATTATAGGATAGAGGATAGGATAATATAGAGTATAGAATAGGATAGAGGATACGGTACAGAATAGGATACATGATTGGAGAGGATAGGGGATATTATAGGAAAGAGGAAAGGATAGGATAGAGGATAGGATAGGGAACTGGATAGGATAGAGGACAGGATAGGATAGAGGATAGGATAAGTTAGAGGATAGTATAGGATAGAGAATAGGATAGGGGATTGGATAGGATAGAGGATAGGATACGATAGAGGATATGATACGATAGAGGATAGCGTAGGATAGGGGATATTATAGGATAGAGGATAGGATAATATAGAGTATAGAATAGGATAGAGGATACGGTACAGAATAGGATACATGATTGGATAGGATAGGGGATATTATAGGAAAGAGGAAAGGATAGGATAGAGGATAGGATAGGGGACTGGATAGGATAGAGGATAGGATAGGATAGGATAGGATAGAGGATAGGATAGGATAGAGGATAGGATACAGGATAGGATAGGATTGAGGATAGGATAGGATAGAGGATTGGATAGGATAGAGAATAGGATAGGATAGAGGATAGGATAGGATAGAGGATAGGATAGGATAGAGGATAGGATAGAGGATAGGATAGAGGATAGGATAGAGGATAGGATAGAGGATAGGATAGGATAGAGGATAGGATAGAATAGAGGATAGGATAGGAGAAAGCATAGGATAGGATAGAGGATAGGATAGAGGATAGGATAGAGGATAGGATAGGATAGAGGATAGGATAGGATAGAGGATAGGATAGGATAGAGGATAGGATAGGATAGAGGATAGGATAGGATAGAGGATAGGATAGGAGAAAGCATAGGATAGGATAGAGGATATTATAGGAAAGAGGAAAGGATAGGATAGAGGATAGGATAGGGGACTGGATAGGATAGAGGATAGGATAGGATAGGATAGGATAGAGGATAGGATAGGATAGAGGATAGGATACAGGATAGGATAGGATTGAGGATAGGATAGGATAGAGGATTGGATAGGATAGAGAATAGGATAGGATAGAGGATAGGATAGGATAGAGGATAGGATAGGATAGAGGATAGGATAGAGGATAGGATAGAGGATAGGATAGAGGATAGGATAGAGGATAGGATAGAGGATAGGATAGAGGATAGGATAGGATAGAGGATAGGATAGAATAGAGGATAGGATAGGAGAAAGCATAGGATAGGATAGAGGATAGGATAGAGGATAGGATAGAGGATAGGATAGGATAGAGGATAGGATAGAGGATAGGATAGAGGATAGGATAGGATAGAGGATAGGATAGGATAGAGGATAGGATAGGATAGAGGATAGGATAGGATAGAGGATGGGATAGAGGATAGGATAGGATAGAGGATCGGATAGAGGATAGGATAGGATAGAGGATAGGATAGGATGGAGGATTGGATAAGGTAGAGGATAGTATAGGATAGAGGGTAGGATCTGATCGGATAGAACATAGGATAGGGGATTGGATAGGATAGAGGATAGGATAGGATAGAGGATAGGATAGGATAGAGGATAGGATAGGATAGAGGATAGGATAGGATAGAGGATAGGATAGGATACAGGATAGGATAGGATAGAGGATAGGATAGGATAGAGGATAGGATAGGATAGAGGATAGGATAGGATAGGATAGAGGATAGGATAGGATAGAGGATAGGATAGGATAGAGGATAGGATAGGACAGAGGATAGTATAAGATAGAGTATAGGATAGGATTGAGGATAGAATAGGATAGAGGAAAGGATAGGACAGAGGGTAGGATAGGATAGAGGATGGGCTAGGATAGAGGATACGATAGGATAAAGGATAGGATAGGATAGGATAGGATAGAGGATAGGATAGGATAGAGGATAGGATAGAGGATAGGATACAGGATAGGATAGGATTGAGGATAGGATAGGATAGAGGATTGGATAGGATAGAGAATAGGATAGGATAGAGGATAGGATAGGATAGATGATAGGATAGGATAGAGGATTGGATAGCATAGAGGATAGAGGATAGGATAGGATACAGGAAGGGATAGGATTGAGTATAGGATTGGATAGAGGATAGGACAGGATAGATGATAGGATAGGATAGAGGATAGGATAGAGGATAGGATAGAGAATAGGATAGGATAGAGAATAGGAACGGATGGATGATATTATAGGATAGAGGATAGGATATGATAGAGTATACGATATTATAGAGGATAGGATAGGATAGAGGATAGAATAGGTGATTGGATAGGATAGTGGATAGGATAGGTGCGAGGAATGGATAGGATAGAGAATAGGATAGGATAGATGATAGGATAGAGGAAAGGATAGGATAAAGGAAAGGTTAGAGGATAGGATAGGATAGGGGATACGACAGATGATAGGATAGGATTGAGAATAGGATAGGATAGAGGATACGATAGAGTATTGGATAGAGGATAGGATAGGATAGAGAATAGGATAGGTTAGAGGATAGGATAGGATAGAGGATAGGATTGGATAGAGGATAGAATAGAGGATAGGATAGGATAGAGGATCGGATAGAGGATATGATAGGATAGAGGATAGGATAGGATAGAGGATTGGATAAGGTAGAGGATAGTATAGGATAGAGGATAGGATAGGATAGAGGATATAATAGGATTGAGGAAAGGATAGGATAGAGGATAGGATAGGATCGAGGATAGGATAGGATAGAGGATAGGATAGGATAGAGGATAGGATATGATAGAGGATAGGATAGGATAGAAAATAGGATAGGACAGAGGATAGTATAAGATAGAGTATAGGATAGGATTGAGGATAGGATAGGATAGAGGAAAGGATAGGACAGAGGGTAGGATAGAATAGAGGATGGGCTAGGATAGAGGATACGATAGGATAAAGGACAGGATAAAGGATAGGATAGGATAGGATAGGATAGAGGATAGGATAGGATAGATGATAGGATAGAGGATAGGATACAGGATAGGATAGGATTGAGGATAGGATAGGATACAGGATTGGATAGGATAGAGAATAGGATAGGATAGAGGATAGGATAGGATAGAGGATAGGATAGGATAGAGGATAGGATAGAGGATAGGATAGAGGATAGGATAGAGGATAGGATAGAGGATAGGATAGAGGATAGGATAGGATAGAGGATAGGATAGAATAGAGGATAGGATAGGAGAAAGCATAGGATAGGATAGAGGATAGGATAGAGGATAGGATAGAGGATAGGATAGAGGATAGGAAAGGATAGAGGATAGGATAGAGGATAGGATAGAGGATAGGATAGAGGATAGGATAGAATAGGATAGAGGATAGGATAGGATAGAGGATAGGATAGGATAGAGGATAGGATAGAGGATAGGATAGAGAATAGGATAGGATAGAGAATAGGAACGGATGGATGATATTATAGGATAGAGGATAGGATATGATAGAGTATACGATATTATAGAGGATAGGATAGGATAGAGGATAGAATAGGTGATTGGATAGGATAGTATATAGGATAGGTTCGAGGAATGGATAGGATAGAGAATAGGATAGGATAGATGATAGGATAGAGGAAAGGATAGGATAGAGGAAAGGTTAGAGGATAGGATAGGATAGGGGATACGACAGATGATAGGATAGGATTGAGAATAGGATAGGATAGAGGATACGATAGAGTATTGGATAGAGGATAGGATAGGATAGTGAATAGGATAGGATAGATGATAGGATAGGATAGAGGATAGGATTGGATAGAGGATAGAATAGAGGATAGGATAGGATAGAGGATAGGATAGGATAGAGGATAGGATAGGATAGAGGATAGAGGATAGGATAGGATACAGGAAGGGATAGGATTGAGTATAGGATTGGATAGAGGATAGGACAGGATAGATGATAGGATAGGATAGAGGATAGGATAGAGGATAGGATAGAGAATAGGATAGGATAGAGAATAGGAACGGATGGATGATATTATAGGATAGAGGATAGGATATGATAGAGTATACGATATTATAGAGGATAGGATAGGATAGAGGATAGAATAGGTGATTGGATAGGATAGTGGATAGGATAGGTGCGAGGAATGGATAGGATAGAGAATAGGATA
The DNA here is from genome assembly GCF_050948215.1 of Halictus rubicundus. Classification (NCBI taxonomy): domain Eukaryota; kingdom Metazoa; phylum Arthropoda; class Insecta; order Hymenoptera; family Halictidae; genus Halictus; species Halictus rubicundus. Next base: position 103,376 of record NW_027489003.1, on the reverse strand, counting down.
GGATAGATGATAGGATAGAGGAAAGGATAGGATAAAGGAAAGGTTAGAGGATAGGATAGGATAGGGGATACGACAGATGATAGGATAGGATTGAGAATAGGATAGGATAGAGGATACGATAGAGTATTGGATAGAGGATAGGATAGGATAGAGAATAGGATAGGTTAGAGGATAGGATAGGATAGAGGATAGGATTGGATAGAGGATAGAATAGAGGATAGGATAGGATAGAGGATCGGATAGAGGATATGATAGGATAGAGGATAGGATAGGATAGAGGATTGGATAAGGTAGAGGATAGTATAGGATAGAGGATAGGATAGGATAGAGGATATAATAGGATTGAGGAAAGGATAGGATAGAGGATAGGATAGGATCGAGGATAGGATAGGATAGAGGATAGGATAGGATAGAGGATAGGATATGATAGAGGATAGGATAGGATAGAAAATAGGATAGGACAGAGGATAGTATAAGATAGAGTATAGGATAGGATTGAGGATAGGATAGGATAGAGGAAAGGATAGGACAGAGGGTAGGATAGAATAGAGGATGGGCTAGGATAGAGGATACGATAGGATAAAGGACAGGATAAAGGATAGGATAGGATAGGATAGGATAGAGGATAGGATAGGATAGATGATAGGATAGAGGATAGGATACAGGATAGGATAGAATTGAGGATAGGATAGGATACAGGATTGGATAGGATAGAGAATAGGATAGGATAGAGGATAGGATAGGATAGAGGATAGGATAGGATAGAGGATAGGATAGAGGATAGGATAGAGGATAGGATAGAGGATAGGATAGAGGATAGGATAGAGGATAGGATAGGATAGAGGATAGGATAGAATAGAGGATAGGATAGGAGAAAGCATAGGATAGGATAGAGGATAGGATAGAGGATAGGATAGAGGATAGGATAGAGGATAGGAAAGGATAGAGGATAGGATAGAGGATAGGATAGAGGATAGGATAGAGGATAGGATAGAATAGGATAGAGGATAGGATAGGATAGAGGATAGGATAGGATAGAGGATAGGATAGAGGATAGGATAGAGAATAGGATAGGATAGAGAATAGGAACGGATGGATGATATTATAGGATAGAGGATAGGATATGATAGAGTATACGATATTATAGAGGATAGGATAGGATAGAGGATAGAATAGGTGATTGGATAGGATAGTATATAGGATAGGTTCGAGGAATGGATAGGATAGAGAATAGGATAGGATAGATGATAGGATAGAGGAAAGGATAGGATAGAGGAAAGGTTAGAGGATAGGATAGGATAGGGGATACGACAGATGATAGGATAGGATTGAGAATAGGATAGGATAGAGGATACGATAGAGTATTGGATAGAGGATAGGATAGGATAGTGAATAGGATAGGATAGATGATAGGATAGGATAGAGGATAGGATTGGATAGAGGATAGAATAGAGGATAGGATAGGATAGAGGGTAGGATAGGATAGAGGATAGGATAGGATAGAGGATAGGATAGGATACAGGATAGTATAGGATAGAGGATAGGATAGGATAGAGGATAGGATAGGATAGAGGATAGGATAGGATAGAGGATAGGATAGGATAGAGGATAGGATAGGATAGAGGATAGGATTGGATAGAGGATAGGATAGGATAGAGGATAGGATAGGATAGAGGATATGATAGGATAGAGGATAGGATAGGATAGAGGATAGGATAGGATAGAGGATAGGATAGGATAGAGGATAGGATAGGATAGAGGATAGGATAGGATAGAGGATAGGATAGGATAGAGTATAGGATAGGATAGAGGATAGGATAGGATAGAGGATAGGATAGGATAGAGGATAGGATAGGATTGAGGATAGGATAGGATAGAGGATAGGATAGAGGATAGAGGATAGGATAGGATAGAGGATAGGATAGGATAGAGGATAGGATAGGATAGAGGATAGGATAGGATAGAGCATAGGATAGGATAGATGATAGGATAGGATAGAGGATAGGATAGGATAGAGGATAGGATAGGGGATTGGATAGGATTGAGGATAGAATAGGATAGAGGATAGGATCGGATCGGATTGAACATAGGATAGGGGATTGGATAGGATAGAGGATAGGATAGGATAGAGGATTGGATAGGATAGAGGATAGTATAGGATAGAGGATAGGTTAGGATAGAGGATAGGATAGGATAGAGGATAGGATAGGATAGAGGATAGGATAGGATAGAGGATAGGATAGGATAGCGGATAGGATAGCGGATAGGATAGGATAGAGGATAGAATAGGATAGAGGATAGGATAGGATAGAAGATAGGATAGGATAGAGGGTAGGATAGGATAGAGGATAGCGTAGGATAGAGGATAGGATAGGATAGAGGATAGGATAGGATAGAGCATATTATAGGATAGAGGATAGGATAGGATAGAGGATAGGATAGGATAGAGGATAGGATAGGATAGAGGACTGGATAGAGGATAGAATAGGATAGAAGATAGGATAGGATAGAGGATAGGATAGGATAGGATAGAGGATAGGATAGGATAGAGGATTGGATAGGACACAGGATAGGATAGAATAGAGAATAGGATAGGGGATTTGATAGCATAGAGGATAGGATAGGATAGAAGATAGGATAGGATAGAGGATAGGATAGGATAGAGGATAGGATAGACGATAGGATAGGATAGAGGATAGGATAGGACAGAGGATAGGATAGGATAGAGGATAGGATAGGGGATTTGATAGGAAAGGATAGAGGATAGGATAGGATAGAGGACAGGATAGGATAGAGGATAGGATAGGATAGAGGATAGGATAGGATAGAGGATAGAATAGGATAGAGGATGGGATAGGACAGAGGATAGGATAGGGGATGTGATAGGATAGAGGATAGGATAGGATAGAAGATAGGATAGGATAGAGGATAGGATAGGATAGAGGATAGGATAGGATAGAGGATAGGATAGGATAGGGGATAGGATAGGATACAGGAAAGGATAGGATTGAGGATAGGATTGGATACAGGATAGGATAGAATAGAGGATAGGATACGGGATTGTATAGGATAGGATTGAGGATAGGATTGGATAGAGGACAGGATAGGATAGAGGATTGGATATGATACAGGAAAGGATAGGATTGAGGATAGATGATAGGATAGGATAGAGGATTGGATAGGATACATAATAGGATAGAGGATTGGATAGGATACAGGATAGGATAGGATAGAGGATAGGATAGGATAGAGGATAGGATAGGATAGAGCATATTATAGGATAGAGGATAGGATAGGATAGAGGATAGGATAGGATAGAGAATAGGATAGGATAGGATAGAGGATACGATAGGATAGGATAGAGGATACGATAGGACAGACGATACGACAGGATAGAGGATAGGATAGTATAGGGGATAGGATAGGATTGAGGATATTATAGGATATAGGATAGGAGAGAGGATAGGATAGAGGATAGGACAGTATAGAGGATAGGATAGGATAGAGGATAGGATAGGATAGAGGATACGATAGGTTTGAGGATAGTATAGGATAGAGAATAGGATAGGATAGGATAGAGGATAGGATAGGACAGACGATACGACAGGATAGAGGATAGGATAGGACAGAGGATACGACAGGATAGAGGATAGGATAGGATAGGAGATAGGATACGTTAGAGGATGCGATAGGATAGAGGATAGGATACGATAAAGGATGGGATAGGATAGAGGATACGAAAGAATAGAGGACAGGATAGGATAGAGGATACGATAGGATAGAGGATAGGATAGGACTGAGGATACGACAGGATAGAGGATAGGATAGGATAGGGGATGGGATAGGATTGAGTATAGGATCGGGTAGAGGATAGGATAGAGGGTAGGATAGAGGATTGGATAGGATTGAGGATATTATAGGATATAGGATATGATAGGATAGAGCATGGGATACGATAAACGATGGGATAGGATAGAGGATACGATAGAATAGAGGATAGGATAGGATAGAGGATAGGATAGAGGTTTGGATAGGATATTGGATATTATAGGATAGACGACAGGATAGAGGATAGGATAGAGGACAGGATAGGATAGAGGATAGGATAGAGGATTGGATAGGATATTGGATATTATAGGATAGACGAAAGGATAGAGGATAGGATAGAGGATTGGATAGGGTTGAGGATATTATAGGATATAGGATAGGATAGGATAGAGGATAGGATACGATAGAGGATGGGATAGGATACGATAGGATGGAGGATAGGATAGGATAGAGAATTGTATAGGATAGAGGATAGGACAGGATAGAGGATAGGATAGGATAGAGGATATTATAGGTTAGACGATAGGATAGGATAGAGGATAGGATAGAGGATAGGATAGGATAGAGGATAGGATAGGATAGAGGATAGGATAGGATAGAGGATAGGATAGGTTAGAGGATAGTATAGGATAGAGAATAGGATAGGATAGGATAGAGGATAGGATAGGACGGACGATACGACAGGATACTGGATAGGATAGGATAGGGGATAGGATACGATTGAGGATAGGATAGGATAGAGGATAGCATAGAGGATAGGATAGAGGATAGGATAGAGGATTCGATAGGATTGAGGATATTATAGCATATAGGATAGGATAGAATAGAGGATGGGATACGTATGAGGATGGGATAAGAAAGAAGATACGATAGGATAGAGGATAGGATAGGATAGGGGATAGGATAGGATTGAGGATAGGATAGGATAGAGGATAGGATAGAGGATAGGATAGAGGATTGGATAGGATTGAGGATATTATAGGATTGAGGATATTATAGGATATAGGATAGGATAGAATAGAGGATAGGATACGTTTGATGATGGGATAGGAAAGCGGATACGATAGGATAGAGGATAGGATAGGATACAGGATAGCATTGAGGATAGGATAGGATAGAGGATAGGATAGAGGATAGGATAGAGGATACGATAGAGGATAGGATAAGATAGAGGATATTATAGGATAGACGATAGGATAGGATAGAGGATGGGATAGGATAGAGGATACGATAGGATAGAGGATAGTATAGGATAGAGAAAAGGATAGGATAGGATAGAGGATAGGATAGGACAGACAATACGACAGGATAGAGGATAGGATAGGATAGGGGATATGATAGGATTGAGGATAGGATAGGATAGAGGATAGGATAGAGGATAGGATAGAGGATAGGATAGGGGATAGGATAGAGGATAGGATAGAGGATAGGATAGAGGATTGGATAGGATTGAGGATATTATAGGATATAGGATAGGATAGAATAGAGGATAGGATACGTTTGAGGATGGGATAGGAAAGAGGATACGATAGGATAGAGGATAGGATAGGATAGAGGATTGGATAGGATACAGGATAGCATTGAGGATAGGATAGGATAGAGGATAGGATAGAGTATAGGATAGTGGATACGATAGAGGATTGGATAAGATAGAGGATATTATTCGATAGACGATAGGATAGGATAGAGGATGGGATAGGATAGAGGATACGATAGGATAGTGGATAGAATAGGATAGGGGATAGGATAGGATAGAGGATAGGATAGAGGAATGGATAGGATATTGGATATTATAGGATAGAGGATAGGATAGAGGATAGGATAGAGGATTGGATAGGATTGAGGATAGGATAGAGGATTGGATAGGATTGAGGATAGTATAGGATATAGGATAGGATAGGATAGAGGATAGGATACGTTTGAGGATGGGATAGGAAAGCGGATACGAGAGGATAGAGGATAGGATAGGATAGAGGATTGGATAGGATACAGGATAGCATTGAGGATATAATAGGATAGAGGATAGGATAGAGGATTGGATAGGATAGAGGATATTATAGGATACACGATAGGATAGGATAGAGGATGGAATAGGATAGAGGAAGGGATAGGATAGAGGATACGATAGGATTGAGAATAGGATAGGATAGATGATAGGATAGAGGATTGGATAGGATATTGGATATTATAGGATAGACGATAGGGTAGAGGATAGGATAGAGGATAGGATAGAGGATAGGATAGATCAGACGATACGACAGGATAGACGATAGGATAGGACAGAGGATACGACAGGATAGGGGATAGGATAGGATAGGGGATAGGATAGGATTGAGGATAGGATAGGATAGAGGATAGGATAGAGGATTGGATAGGGTAGAGGAAATTATAGGATAGACGATTGGATAGGATAGAGGATGGGATAGGATAGAGGATACGATAGTATAGAGGATAGGATAGGATAGAGGATAGGATAGGATAGAGGATAGGATAGGATAGGGGATAGGATAGGATTGAGGATAGGATAGGATAGAGGATAGGATAGAGGATAGGATAGCATAGAGGATTGTATAGGATAGAGGATAGGATAGGATAGAGGATTGGATAGGATACAGGATAGCATTGAGGATAGGATAGGATAGAGGATAGGATAGAGGATAGGATAGAGGATACGATAGGATAGAGGAGAGGATAGAGGATAGGATAGAGAAGACGATAGAGGATTGGATAAGATAGAGGATATTATAGGCTAGACGATAGGATAGGATAGAGGATGGGATAGGATAGAGGATACGATAGGATAGAGGATAGGATAGGATAGAGGATAGGATAGGATAGAGGATGAGATAGGATAGAGGATACAATAGGATAGAGGATAGAATAGGATAGAGGATAGGATAGGTTAGAGGATAGTATAGGATAGATAATACGACAGGATAGAGGATAGGATAGGATAGGGGATAGGATAGGATTGAGGATAGTATAGGATAGAGAATACGACAGGATAGAGGATAGGATAGGATAGGGGATAGGATAGGATTGAGGATAGTATAGGATAGAGAATACGACAGGATAGAGGATAGGATAGGATAGGGGATAGGATAGGATTCAGGATAGGATAGGATAGAGGATAGGTTAGAGGATTGGATATTATAGAGGAAATTATAGGATAGACGATTGGATAGGATAGAGGATAGGATATGATAGAGGATTTTATAGGATAGAGGATAGGATAGGATAGAGGATTTTATAGGATAGAGTATAGGATAGGATAGAGGATAGGATAGGATAGAGGATTTTATAGGATAGAGTATAGGATAGGATAGAGGATAGGATAGGATAGGGGATAGGATAGGATAGAGGATAGGATAGGATAGGGGATAGGATAGGATTGAGGATAGGATAGAGGATTGGATAGGATAGAGGATATTATAGAATAGAGGATTGGATAGGATAGAGGATAGGATGGAGGATATTATATGATAGAGGATAGGATAGATAGAGGACAGGATACGATAAAGGATGGGATAGGATAGAGGATACGATAGAATAGAGGATAGGATAGGATAGAGGATACGATAGAATAGAGGATAGGATAGGATAGAGGATAGGATAGAGGATTGGATAGAGGATAGGATACAGAATTGGATATGATAGGGGATATTGTCGGATAGACGATAGGATAGGATAGAGGATGGTATAGGATAGAGGATAGGATAGAATAGAGGATTGGGTAGGGTAGAGGATAGTATAGGACTGAGGATAGGATAGAATAGAGGATAGGATAGAGAATAGGATACGATAGAGGATGGGATAGGTTAGAGGATAGTATAGGATAGAGAATAGGATAGGATAGGATAGAGGATACGATAGGACAGACGATACGACAGGATTGAGGATAGGATAGGGGATTGGATAGGATAGAGGATATTATAGGATAGAGGATGGTTTAGAGGATTGGATAGGATAGAGGATAGGATAGGATAGAGGATTGGATAGGATACAGGATAGCATTGATGATAGGATAGGATAGAGGATAGGATAGAGGATTGGATAGGATAGAGGATATTATAGGATACACGATAGGATAGGATAGAGGATGGGATAGGATAGAGGAAGGGATAGGATAGAGGATACGATAGGATTGAGAATAGGATAGGATAGAGGATAGAATGGAGGATTGGATAGGATATTGGATATTATAGGATAGACGATAGGGTAGAGGATAGGATAGAGGATAGGATAGAGGATAGGATAGATCAGACGATACGACAGGATAGACGATAGGATAGGACAGAGGATACGACAGGATAGAGGATAGGATAGGATAGGGGATAGGATAGGATTGAGGATAGGATAGGATAGAGGATAGGATAGAGGATTGGATAGGATAGAGGAAATTATAGGATAGACGATTGGATAGGATAGAGGATGGGATAGGATAGAGGATACGATAGTATAGAGGATAGGATAGGATAGAGGATAGGATAGGATAGAAGATAGGATAGGATAGAATATACGATAGGATAGAGGATAGGATAGCATAGAGGATTGTATAGGATAGAGGATAGGATAGGATAGAGGATTGGATAGGATACAGGATAGCATTGAGGATAGGATAGGATAGAGGATAGGATAGAGGATAGGATAGAGGATACGATAGAGGATTGGATCGGATATTGGATATTATAGGATAGACGATAGTGTAGAGGATAGGATAGAGGATAGGATAGGATAGAGGATAGGATAGGATAGAGGATAGGATAGGATAGAGGATTTTATAGGATAGAGGATAGGATAGGATAGAGGATTTTATTGGATAGAGTATAGGATAGGATAGAGGATAGGATAGGATAGGGGATAGGATAGGATAGAGGATTGGATAGGATAGAGGATGGGATAGGATAGAGGATACGATAGGATAGAGGATAGGATAGGATAGAGGATAGGATAGGATAGAGGATAGGATAGGATAGGATAAGGTAGGGGATAGGATAGGATTGAGGATAGGATAGGGGATTGGATAGGATAGAGGATATTATAGGATAGAGGATGGGTTAGAGGATTGGATAGGTTAGAGGATAGGATAGGTTAGAGGATAGTATAGGATAGAGAATAGGATAGGATAGGATAGAGGATAGGATAGGATAGGGGATACGATAGTATTGAGGATAAGATAGGATAGAGGATAGGATAGAGGAAAGGATAGGATTGAGGATATTATAGGATATATGATAGGATAGAATTGAGGATAGGATACGTTTGAGGATGGGATAGGAAGGAAGATACGATAGGATAGAGGATAGGATAGGATAGAGGATTGGATAGGATACAGGATAGCATTGAGGATAGGATAGGATAGAGGATAGGATAGAGGATTGGATAGGATAGAGGATATTATAGGATACACGATAGGATAGGATAGAGGATGGGATAGGATAGAGGAAGGGATAGGATAGAGGATACGATAGGATTGAGAATAGGATAGGATAGAGGATAGGATAGAGGATTGGATAGGATATTGGATATTATAGGATAGACGATAGGGTAGAGGATAGGATAGAGGATAGGATAGAGGATAGGATAGATCAGACGATACGACAGGATAGACGATAGGATAGGACAGAGGATACGACAGGATAGAGGATAGGATAGGATAGGGGATAGGATAGGATTGAGGATAGGATAGGATAGAGGATAGGATTGAGGATTGGATAGGATAGATTAAATTATAGGATAGACGATTGGATAGGATAGAGGATGGGATAGGATAGAGGATACGATAGTATAGAGGATAGGATAGGATAGAGGATAGGATAGGATAGAGGATAGGATAGGATAGAGGATAGGGGATAGGATAGGATTGAGGATAGGATAGGATAGAGGATAGGATAGAGGATAGGATAGCATAGAGGATTGTATAGGATAGAGGATAGGATAGGATAGAGGATTGGATAGGATACAGGATAGCATTGAGGATAGGATAGGATAGAGGATAGGATAGAGGATAGGATAGAGGATACGATAGAGGATTGGATCGGATATTGGATATTATAGGATAGACGATAGAGTAGAGGATAGGAAAGAGGATAGGATAGGCTAGAGGATATTATAGGATAGTCGATAGGATAGGATAGAGGATGGGATAGGATAGAGGATACGATAGGATAGAGGATAGGATAGGATAGAGGATAGGATAGGATAGAGGATAGGATAGGATAGAGGATAGGATAGGATAGAGGATAGGATACGATAGGATAAGATAGGGGATAGGATAGGATAGAGGATAGGATAGGTTAGAGGATAGGATAGAGGATTGGATAGGATAGAGGATGGGATAGGATAGAGGATACGATAGGATAGAGGATAGGATAGGATAGAGGATAGGATAAGATAGAGGATAGGATAGGATAGGATAAGGTAGGGGATAGGATAGGATTGAGGATAGGATAGGATAGAGGATAGGATAGGATAGAATATACGATAGGATAGAGGATAGGATAGCATAGAGGATTGTATAGGATAGAGGATAGGATAGGATAGAGGATTGGATAGGATACAGGATAGCATTGAGGATAGGATAGGATAGAGGATAGGATAGAGGATAGGATAGAGGATACGATAGAGGATTGGATCGGATATTGGATATTATAGGATAGACGATAGTGTAGAGGATAGGATAGAGGATAGGATAGGATAGAGGATAGGATAGGATAGAGGATTTTATAGGATAGAGGATAGGATAGGATAGAGGATAGGATAGGATAGAGGATAGGATAGGATAGGATAAGGTAGGGGATAGGATAGGATTGAGGATAGGATAGGGGATTGGATAGGATAGAGGATATTATAGGATAGACGATAGTGTAGAGGATAGGATAGAGGATAGGATAGGATAGAGGATAGGATAGGATAGAGGATTTTATAGGATAGAGGATAGGATAGGATAGAGGATTTTATAGGATAGAGTATAGGATAGGATAGAGGATAGGATAGGATAGGGGATAGGATAGGGTAGAGGATAGGATAGGATAGGGGATAGGATAGGATTGCGGATAGGATAGGATAGAGGATAGGATAGAGGATTGGATAGGATAGAGGATGGGATAGGATAGAGGATACGATAGGATAGAGGATAGGATAGGATAGAGGATAGGATAGGATAGAGGATAGGATAGGATAGGATAAGGTAGGGGATAGGATAGGATTGAGGATAGGATAGGGGATTGGATAGGATAGAGGATATTATAGGATAGAGGATGGGTTAGAGGATTGGATAGGTTAGAGGATAGGATAGGTTAGAGGATAGTATAGGATAGAGAATAGGATAGGATAGGATAGAGGATAGGATAGGATAGGGGATAGGATAGTATTGAGGATAAGATAGGATAGAGGATAGGATAGAGGAAAGGATAGGATTGAGGATATTATAGGATATATGATAGGATAGAATTGAGGATAGGATACGTTTGAGGATGGGATAGGAAAGAAGATACGATAGGATAGAGGATAGGATAGGATAGAGGATTGGATAGGATACAGGATAGCATTGAGGATAGGATAGGATAGAGGATAGGATAGAGGATTGGATAGAATAGAGGATATTATAGGATACACGATAGGATAGGATAGAGGATGGGATAGGATAGAGGAAGGGATAGGATAGAGGATACGATAGGATTGAGAATAGGATAGGATAGAGGATAGGATAGAGGATTGGATAGGATATTGGATATTATAGGATAGACGATAGGGTAGAGGATAGGATAGAGGATAGGATAGAGGATAGGATAGATCAGACGATACGACAGGATAGACGATAGGATAGGACAGAGGATACGACAGGATAGAGGATAGGATAGGATAGGGGATAGGATAGGATTGAGGATAGGATAGGATAGAGGATAGGATAGAGGATTGGATAGGATAGAGGAAATTATAGGATAGACGATTGGATAGGATAGAGGATGGGATAGGATAGAGGATACGATAGTATAGAGGATAGGATAGGATAGAGGATAGGATAGGATAGAGGATAGGATAGGATAGGGGATAGGATAGGATTGAGGATAGGATAGGATAGAGGATAGGATAGAGGATAGGATAGCATAGAGGATTGTATAGGATAGAGGATAGGATAGAGGATAGGATAGAGGATACGATAGAGGATTGGATCGGATATTGGATATTATAGGATAGACGATAGAGTAGAGGATAGGAAAGAGGATAGGATAGAGGATAGGATAGGCTAGAGGATATTATAGGATAGTCGATACGATAGGATAGAGGATGGGATAGGATAGAGGATACGATAGGATAGAGGATAGGATAGGATAGAGGATAGGATAGGATAGAGGATAGGATAGGATAGAGGATAGGATACGATAGGATAAGATAGGGGATAGGATAGGATAGAGGATAGGATACAGGATAGGATAGAGGATAGGATAGGATAGAGGATAGGATAGGTTAGAGGATAGTATAGGATAGAGAATAGGATAGGATAGGATAGAGGATACGATAGGACAGACGATACGACAGGATAGAGGATAGGATAGGATAGGGGATAGGATAGGATTGAGGATAGGATAGGATAGAGGATAGGATAGAGGATAGGATAGAGGATTGGATAGTATTGAGGATATTATAGGATATAGGATAGGACAGAATAGAGGATAGGATACGTTTGAGGATGGGATAGGAAAGAGGATACGATAGGATCGAGGATAGGATAGGATAGAGGATAGGATTGAGGATAGATTATAGGATAGAGGATAGGATAGGATAGAGGATAGGATAGGATAGGATTCAGGATAGGATAGGATAGAGGATAGGATAGAGGGTAGGATAGGATAGAGGATAGGATAGGATAGAGGATAGGATAGGATAGGGGATAGGATAGGATTGAGGATAGGATAGAGGATTGGATAGGGTAGAGGATATTATAGAATAGAGGATTGGATAGGATAGAGGATAGGATGGAGGATATTATATGATAGAGGATAGGATAGGATAGAGGATAGGATACGATAAAGGATGGGATAGGATAGAGGATACGATAGAATAGAGGATAGGATAGGATAGAGGATAGGATAGAGGATTGGATAGAGGATAGGATACAGGATTGGATATGATAGGGGATATTGTCGGATAGACGATAGGATAGGATAGAGGATGGTATAGGATAGAGGATAGGATAGAATAGAGGATTGGGTAGGGTAGAGGATAGTATAGGACTGAGGATAGGATAGAATAGAGGATAGGATAGAGAATAGGATACGATAGAGGATGGGATAGGATAGAGGATAGGATAGGATAGAGGATAGGATAGGATAAAGGATTTTATAGGATAGAGGATAGGATAGGATAGACGATTTTATAGGATAGAGTATAGGATAGGATAGAGGATAGGATAGGATAGGGGATAGGATAGGATAGAGGATAGGATAGGATAGGGGATAGGATAGGATTGAGGATAGGATAGGATAGAGGATAGGATAGAGGATTGGATAGGATAGAGGATGGGATAGGATAGAGGATACGATAGGATAGAGGATAGGATAGAATAGAGGATAGGATAGGATAAGGTAGGGGATAGGATAGGATAAGGTAGGGGATAGGATAGGATTGAGGATAGGATAGGGGATTGGATAGGATAGAGGATATTATAGGATAGAGGATGGTTTAGAGGATTGGATAGGATAGAGGATAGGATAGGATAGAGGATTGGATAGGATACAGGATAGCATTGAGGATAGGATAGGATAGAGGATAGGATAGAGGATTGAATAGGATAGAGGATATTATAGGATACACGATAGGATAGGATAGAGGATGGGATAGGATAGAGGAAGGGATAGGATAGAGGATACGATAGGATTGAGAATAGAATAGGATAGAGGATAGGATAGAGGATTGGATAGGATATTGGATATTATAGGATAGACGATAGGGTAGAGGATAGGATAGAGGATAGGATAGAGGATAGGATAGATCAGACGATACGACAGGATAGACGATAGGATAGGACAGAGGATACGACAGGATAGAGGATAGGATAGGATAGGGGATAGGATAGGATTGCGGATAGGATAGGATAGAGGATAGGATAGAGGATTGGATAGGATAGAGGAAATTATAGGATAGACGATTGGATAGGATAGAGGATGGGATAGGATAGAGGATACGATAGAATAGAGGATAGAGGATAGGATAGGATAGGGGATAGGATAGGATTGAGGATAGGATAGAGGATTGGATAGGGTAGAGGATATTATAGAATAGAGGATTGGATAGGATAGAGGATAGGATGGAGGATATTATATGATGGAGGATAGGATAGGATAGAGGATAGGATACGATAAAGGATGGGATAGGATAGAGGATACGATAGAATAGAGGATAGGATAGGATAGAGGATAGGATAGAGGATTGGATAGAGGATAGGATACAGGATTGGATATGATAGGGGATATTGTCGGATAGACGATAGGATAGGATAGAGGATGGTATAGGTTAGAGGATAGGATAGAATAGAGGATTGGGTAGGGTAGAGGATAGTATAGGACTGAGGATAGGATAGAATAGAGGATAGGATAGAGAATAGGATACGATAGAGGATGGGATAGGATAGAGGATAGGATAGGATAGAGGATAGGATAGGATAAAGGATTTTATAGGATAGAGGATAGGATAGGATAGACGATTTTATAGGATAGAGTATAGGATAGGATAGAGGATAGGATAGGATAGGGGATAGGATAGGATAGAGGATAGGATAGGATAGGGGATAGGATAGGATTGAGGATAGGATAGGATAGAGGATAGGATAGAGGATTGGATAGGATAGAGGATGGGATAGGATAGAGGATACGATAGGATAGAGGATAGGATAGGATAGAGGATAGGATAGGATAAGGTAGGGGATAGGATAGGATAAGGTAGGGGATAGGATAGGATTGAGGATAGGATAGGGGATTGGATAGGATAGAGGATATTATAGGATAGAGGATGGTTTAGAGGATTGGATAGGATAGAGGATAGGATAGGATAGAGGATAGGATAGAGGATTGAATAGGATAGAGGATATTATAGGATACACGATAGGATAGGATAGAGGATGGGATAGGATAGAGGAAGGGATAGGATAGAGGATACGATAGGATTGAGAATAGAATAGGATAGAGGATAGGATAGAGGATTGGATAGGATATTGGATATTATAGGATAGACGATAGGGTAGAGGATAGGATAGAGGATAGGATAGAGGATAGGATAGATCAGACGATACGACAGGATAGACGATAGGATAGGACAGAGGATACGACAGGATAGAGGATAGGATAGGATAGGGGATAGGATAGGATTGCGGATAGGATAGGATAGAGGATAGGATAGAGGATTGGATAGGATAGAGGAAATTATAGGATAGACGATTGGATAGGATAGAGGATGGGATAGGATAGAGGATACGATAGTATAGAGGATAGGATTGGATAGAGGATAGGATAGGATACAGGATAGGATAGGATAGAATATACGATAGGATAGAGGATAGGATAGCATAGAGGATTGTATAGGATAGATGATAGGATAGGATAGAGGATAGGATAGGATAGGATAGAGGATAGGATATAATAGAGGATAGGATAGAGGATAGGATAGAGAATAGGTTAGGATAGAGGATAGGATAGGATAGAGGATAGGATAGGATAGAGGGTAGGATAGGATAGAGGATAGGATAGGATAGAGGATAGGATAGACGATATGATAGGATAGAGGATAGGATAGGATAGAGGATAAGATAGGATAGAGGATAGGATAGGGGATTTGATTGGATAGATGATAGGGTAGGATAGAAGATACGATAGGATAGGATAGAGGATAGGATAGGATAGAGGATAGGATAGAGGATAGGATAGAGAATAGGTTAGGATAGAGGATAGGATAGGATAGAGGATAGGATAGGATAGAGGATTGGATAGGATAGAGGATAGGATAGACGATAGGATAGGATAGAGGATAGGATAGGATTGAGGATAGATGATAGGATAGGATAGAAGATAGGATAGGATAGAGGATAAGATAGGATAGAGGATAGGATAGGGGATTTGATTGGATAGATGATAGGGTAGGATAGAAGATACGATAGGATAGGATAGAGGATAGGATAGGATAGAGGATAGGATAGGATAGAGGATAGGATAGAGGATAGGATAGAGAATAGGTTAGGATAGAGGATAGGATAGGATAGAGGATAGGATAGGATAGAGGGTAGGATAGGATAGAGGATAGGATAGGATAGAGGATAGGATAGACGATATGATAGGATAGAGGATAGGATAGGATAGACGATAGGATAGGATAGAGGATAGGATAGGATAGAGGATTGGATAGGATAGAGGATAGGATAGAGGATAGGATCGGATAGAGGATAGGATAGACGATATGATAGGATAGAGGATAGGATAGGATAGAGGATAGGATAGGATAGAGGATTGGATAGGATAGAGGATAGGATAGGATAGAGGATAGGATAGGATAGACGATAGGATAGAGGATAGGATAGGATAGAGGATTGGATAGGATAGAGGATAGGATAGGGGATTTGATTGGATAGATGATAGGGTAGGATAGAAGATACGATAGGATAGGATAGAGGATAGGATACTATAGAGGGTAGGATAGGATAGAGGATAGGATAGGATAGAGGATAGGATAGACGATATGATAGGATAGAGGATAGGATAGGATAGACGATAGGATAGGATAGAGGATAGGATAGGATAGAGGATTGGATAGGATAGAGGATAGGATAGAGGATAGGATCGGATAGAGGATAGGATACGATAGAGGATATAATAGGATACAGGAAAGGATTGGATTGAGGATAGGATTAGATAGAGGATAGAACAGGATAGATGATAGGATAGGATAGAGGATAGGATAGGATAGGATAGAGGATAGGATATAATAGAGGATAGGATAGAGGATAGGATAGAGAATAGGTTAGGATAGAGGATAGGATAGGATAGAGGATAGGGTAGGATAGAGGGTAGGATAGGATAGAGGATAGGATAGGATAGAGGATAGGATAGACGATATGATAGGATAGAGGATAGGATAGGATAGAGGATAAGATAGGATAGAGGATAGGATAGGGGATTTGATTGGATAGATGATAGGGTAGGATAGAAGATACGATAGGATAGGATAGAGGATAGGATAGGATAGAGGATAGGATAGAGGATAGGATAGAGAATAGGTTAGGATAGAGGATAGGATAGGATAGAGGATAGGATAGGATAGAGGATTGGATAGGATAGAGGATAGGATAGACGATAGGATAGGATAGAGGATAGGATAGGATTGAGGATAGATGATAGGATAGGATAGAAGATAGGATAGGATAGAGGATAAGATAGGATAGAGGATAGGATAGGGGATTTGATTGGATAGATGATAGGGTAGGATAGAAGATACGATAGGATAGGATAGAGGATAGGATAGGATAGAGGATAGGATAGGATAGAGGATAGGATAGAGGATAGGATAGAGAATAGGTTAGGATAGAGGATAGGATAGGATAGAGGATAGGATAGGATAGAGGGTAGGATAGGATAGAGGATAGGATAGGATAGAGGATAGGATAGACGATATGATAGGATAGAGGATAGGATAGGATAGACGATAGGATAGGATAGAGGATAGGATAGGATAGAGGATTGGATAGGATAGAGGATAGGATAGAGGATAGGATCGGATAGAGGATAGGATAGACGATATGATAGGATAGAGGATAGGATAGGATAGAGGATAGGATAGGATAGAGGATTGGATAGGATAGAGGATAGGATAGGATAGAGGATAGGATAGGATAGACGATAGGATAGAGGATAGGATAGGATAGAGGATTGGATAGGATAGAGGATAGGATAGGGGATTTGATTGGATAGATGATAGGGTAGGATAGAAGATACGATAGGATAGGATAGAGGATAGGATACTATAGAGGGTAGGATAGGATAGAGGATAGGATAGGATAGAGGATAGGATAGACGATATGATAGGATAGAGGATAGGATAGGATAGACGATAGGATAGGATAGAGGATAGGATAGGATAGAGGATTGGATAGGATAGAGGATAGGATAGAGGATAGGATCGGATAGAGGATAGGATACGATAGAGGATATAATAGGATACAGGAAAGGATTGGATTGAGGATAGGATTAGATAGAGGATAGAACAGGATAGATGATAGGATAGGATAGAGGATAGGATAGGGGATTGGATAGGATAGGATAGAGGATAGGATAGAGGATAGGATAAGATAGAGGACAGGATAGGATAGAGGATAGGATAGGATACAGGAAAGGATAGGATTGAGAATAGATGATAGGATAGGATAGGATAGAGGATAGGATAGGATAGAGGATATGATAGGATAGAGGATATGATAGGATAGAGGATAGGATAGGATAGAGGGTAGGGTAGGATAGAGGATAGGATAGGATAGAGGATAGGATAGGATAGATGATAGGATAGGATAGAGGATATGATAGGATAGAGGATAGGATAGGATAGAGGGTAGGGTAGGATAGAGGATAGGATAGGATAGAGGATAGGATAGGATAGAGGATAGGATAGGATAGAGGATAGGATAGGATAGAGGATAGGATAGGATAGAGGATAGGATAGGATAGAGGATAGGATAGGAGAGGATAGAGGATAGGATAGGATAGAGGATAGGATAGGATAGAGGATAGGATAGACGATAGGATAGGATAGAGGATAGGATAGGATAGAGGATAGGATAGGATAGAGGATAGGATAGGATAGAGGATAGGATAGACGATAGGATAGACGATAGGATAGGATAGGATAGAGGATAGGATAGGATAGGATAGGATAGATGATAGGATACTATAGAGGATAGGATAGGATAGAGGCTAGGATAGAATAGAGGATAGGATAGGATAGAGGATAGGATAGGATAGAGGATAGGATAGGATAGACGATAGGGTAGACGATAGGATAGACGATAGGATAGGATAGAGGATAGGATAGGATAGAGGATAGGATAGGATAGAGGATTGGATAGGATACGGGAAAGGATAGGATTGAGGATAGGATAGAGGATAGGATAGGATAGAGGATAGGATAGGATAGAGGATAGGATAGACGATAGGATAGGATAGAGGATAGGATAGGATAGATGCTAGGATAGGATAGAGGATAGGATAGGATAGAGGATAGGATAGGATAGAGGATAGGATAGGATAGAGGATAGGATAGGAGAGGATAGAGGATAGGATACTATAGAGGATAGGATAGGATAGAGGCTAGGATAGGATAGAGGATAGGATAGGATAGAGGATTGGATAGGATACAGGAAAGGATAGGATTGATGATAGATGATAGGATAGGATAGAGTATTGGATAGGATACAGGATAGGATAGGATAGAGGATAGATGATAGGATAGGATAGAGGTTTGGATAGGATACAGGATAGGATAGGATAGAGGATAGGATAGGGGATTTGATAGGATAGAGGATAGGGTAGAATAGAAGATAGGATAGGATAGAAGACAGGATAGGATAGAGGATAGGATAGGATAGAGGGTAGGATAGGATAGAGGATAGGATAGGATAGAGGATAGGATAGACGATATGATAGGATAGAGGATAGGATAGGATAGACGATAGGATAGGATAGAGGATAGGATAGAGGATAGGATAGGATAGAGGACAGGATAGGATAGAAGATAGGATAGGATAGAGGATTGGATAGGATACAGGAAAGGATAGGATTGATGATAGATGATAGGATAGGATAGAGGATTGGATAGGATACAGGATAGGATAGGATAGAGGATAGGATAGGGGATTTGATAGGATAGAGGATAGGATAGGATAGAAGATAGGATAGGATAGAAGACAGGATAGGATAGAGGACAGGATAGGATAGAGGGTAGGATAGGATAGAGGATAGGATAGGATAGAGGATAGGATAGACGATATGATAGGATAGAGGATAGGATAGGATAGACGATAGGATAGGATAGAGGATAGGATAGGATAGAGGATAGGATAGGATAGAGGATAGGATAGGATAGAGGATAGGATAGGATAGAGGATAGGATAGAATAGAGGATTGGATAGGGGATAGGTTAGGATAGAGGATATTATAGGATAGAGGATATGATAGGATAGAGGATAGGATAGGATAGAGGATTGGATAGGATAGAGGATAGGATAGACGATAGGATAGGATAGAGGATAGGATAGGATTGAGGATAGATGATAGGATAGGATAGAAGATAGGATAGGATAGAGGATAAGATAGGATAGAGGATAGGATAGGGGATTTGATTGGATAGATGATAGGGTAGGATAGAAGATACGATAGGATAGGATAGAGGATAGGATAGGATAGAGAATAGGATAGAGGATAGGATAGAGAATAGGTTAGGATAGAGGATAGGATAGGATAGAGGATAGGATAGGATAGAGGGTAGGATAGGATAGAGGATAGGATAGGATAGAGGATAGGATAGACGATATGATAGAATAGAGGATTGGATAGGATAGAGGATAGGATAGGGGATTTGATTGGATAGATGATAGGGTAGGATAGAAGATACGATAGGATAGGATAGAGGATAGGATAGGATAGAGGATAGGATAGGATAGAGGATAGAGGATAGGATACTATAGAGGATAGGATAGGATAGAGGCTAGGATAGGATAGAGGATAGGATAGGATAGAGGATTGGATAGGATACAGGAAAGGATAGGATTGATGATAGATGATAGGATAGGATAGAGTATTGGATAGGATACAGGATAGGATAGGATAGAGGATAGATGATAGGATAGGATAGAGGATTGGATAGGATACAGGATAGGATAGGATAGAGGATAGGATAGGGGATTTGATAGGATAGAGGATAGGATAGAATAGAAGATAGGATAGGATAGAAGACAGGATAGGATAGAGGATAGGATAGGATAGAGGGTAGGATAGGATAGAGGATAGGATAGGATAGAGGATAGGATAGACGATATGATAGGATAGAGGATAGGATAGGATAGACGATAGGATAGGATAGAGGATAGGATAGAGGATAGGATAGGATAGAGGACAGGATAGGATAGAGGATAGGATAGGATAGAGGATTCGATAGGATACAGGAAAGGATAGGATTGATGATAGATGATAGGATAGGATAGAGGATTGGATAGGATACAGGATAGGATAGGATAGAGGATAGGATAGGGGATTTGATAGGATAGAGGATAGGATAGGATAGAAGATAGGATAGGATAGAAGACAGGATAGGATAGAGGACAGGATAGGATAGAGGGTAGGATAGGATAGAGGATAGGATAGGATAGAGGATAGGATAGACGATATGATAGGATAGAGGATAGGATAGGATAGACGATAGGATAGGATAGAGGATAGGATAGGATAGAGGATAGGATAGAATAGAGGATTGGATAGGGGATAGGTTAGGATAGAGGATATTATAGGATAGAGGATATGATAGGATAGAGGATAGGATAGGATAGAGGATTGGATAGGATAGAGGATTGGATAGGATAGAGGATAGGATAGGATAGAGGATAGGATAGGATAGACGATAGGATAGAGGATAGGATAGGATAGAGGATTGGATAGGATAGAGGATTGGATA
Source organism: Halictus rubicundus (assembly GCF_050948215.1). Lineage (NCBI taxonomy): Eukaryota > Metazoa > Arthropoda > Insecta > Hymenoptera > Halictidae > Halictus > Halictus rubicundus. The sequence goes on along the minus strand of NW_027489003.1, from coordinate 81,845 downwards.
GGATAGAGGATAGGATAGGATAGAGGATAGGATAGGATAGAGGATAGGATAGAGGATAGGATAGAGAATAGGTTAGGATAGAGGATAGGATAGGATAGAGGATAGGATAGGATAGAGGGTAGGATAGGATAGAGGATAGGATAGGATAGAGGATAGGATAGACGATATGATAGGATAGAGGATAGGATAGGATAGACGATAGGATAGGATAGAGGATAGGATAGGATAGAGGATTGGATAGGATAGAGGATAGGATAGAGGATAGGATCGGATAGAGGATAGGATAGACGATATGATAGGATAGAGGATAGGATAGGATAGAGGATAGGATAGGATAGAGGATTGGATAGGATAGAGGATAGGATAGGATAGAGGATAGGATAGGATAGACGATAGGATAGAGGATAGGATAGGATAGAGGATTGGATAGGATAGAGGATAGGATAGGGGATTTGATTGGATAGATGATAGGGTAGGATAGAAGATACGATAGGATAGGATAGAGGATAGGATACTATAGAGGGTAGGATAGGATAGAGGATAGGATAGGATAGAGGATAGGATAGACGATATGATAGGATAGAGGATAGGATAGGATAGACGATAGGATAGGATAGAGGATAGGATAGGATAGAGGATTGGATAGGATAGAGGATAGGATAGAGGATAGGATCGGATAGAGGATAGGATACGATAGAGGATATAATAGGATACAGGAAAGGATTGGATTGAGGATAGGATTAGATAGAGGATAGAACAGGATAGATGATAGGATAGGATAGAGGATAGGATAGGATAGGATAGAGGATAGGATATAATAGAGGATAGGATAGAGGATAGGATAGAGAATAGGTTAGGATAGAGGATAGGATAGGATAGAGGATAGGATAGGATAGAGGGTAGGATAGGATAGAGGATAGGATAGGATAGAGGATAGGATAGACGATATGATAGGATAGAGGATAGGATAGGATAGAGGATAAGATAGGATAGAGGATAGGATAGGGGATTTGATTGGATAGATGATAGGGTAGGATAGAAGATACGATAGGATAGGATAGAGGATAGGATAGGATAGAGGATAGGATAGAGGATAGGATAGAGAATAGGTTAGGATAGAGGATAGGATAGGATAGAGGATAGGATAGGATAGAGGATTGGATAGGATAGAGGATAGGATAGACGATAGGATAGGATAGAGGATAGGATAGGATTGAGGATAGATGATAGGATAGGATAGAAGATAGGATAGGATAGAGGATAAGATAGGATAGAGGATAGGATAGGGGATTTGATTGGATAGATGATAGGGTAGGATAGAAGATACGATAGGATAGGATAGAGGATAGGATAGGATAGAGGATAGGATAGGATAGAGGATAGGATAGAGGATAGGATAGAGAATAGGTTAGGATAGAGGATAGGATAGGATAGAGGATAGGATAGGATAGAGGGTAGGATAGGATAGAGGATAGGATAGGATAGAGGATAGGATAGACGATATGATAGGATAGAGGATAGGATAGGATAGACGATAGGATAGGATAGAGGATAGGATAGGATAGAGGATTGGATAGGATAGAGGATAGGATAGAGGATAGGATCGGATAGAGGATAGGATAGACGATATGATAGGATAGAGGATAGGATAGGATAGAGGATAGGATAGGATAGAGGATTGGATAGGATAGAGGATAGGATAGGATAGAGGATAGGATAGGATAGACGATAGGATAGAGGATAGGATAGGATAGAGGATTGGATAGGATAGAGGATAGGATAGGGGATTTGATTGGATAGATGATAGGGTAGGATAGAAGATACGATAGGATAGGATAGAGGATAGGATACTATAGAGGGTAGGATAGGATAGAGGATAGGATAGGATAGAGGATAGGATAGACGATATGATAGGATAGAGGATAGGATAGGATAGACGATAGGATAGGATAGAGGATAGGATAGGATAGAGGATTGGATAGGATAGAGGATAGGATAGAGGATAGGATCGGATAGAGGATAGGATACGATAGAGGATATAATAGGATACAGGAAAGGATTGGATTGAGGATAGGATTAGATAGAGGATAGAACAGGATAGATGATAGGATAGGATAGAGGATAGGATAGGGGATTGGATAGGATAGGATAGAGGATAGGATAGAGGATAGGATAAGATAGAGGACAGGATAGGATAGAGGATAGGATAGGATACAGGAAAGGATAGGATTGAGAATAGATGATAGGATAGGATAGGATAGAGGATAGGATAGGATAGAGGATATGATAGGATAGAGGATATGATAGGATAGAGGATAGGATAGGATAGAGGGTAGGGTAGGATAGAGGATAGGATAGGATAGAGGATAGGATAGGATAGATGATAGGATAGGATAGAGGATATGATAGGATAGAGGATAGGATAGGATAGAGGGTAGGGTAGGATAGAGGATAGGATAGGATAGAGGATAGGATAGGATAGAGGATAGGATAGGATAGAGGATAGGATAGAACAGAGGATAGGATAGACGATGGGATAGGGTAGAGGATAGGATAGGATAGAGGCTAGGATAGGATAGAGGATAGGATACGATAGATGCTAGGATAGGATAGAGGATAGGATAGGATAGAGGATAGGATAGGATAGAGGATAGGATAGGATAGAGGATAGGATAGGATAGAGGATAGGATAGGATAGAGGATAGGATAGGAGAGGATAGAGGATAGGATAGGATAGAGGATAGGATAGGATAGAGGATAGGATAGACGATAGGATAGGATAGAGGATAGGATAGGATACAGGATAGGATAGGGGATTTGATAGGATAGAGGATAGGATAGGATAGAAGATAGGATAGGATAGAGGATAGGATAGAGTATACGATACAGGATAGGATAGAAAATAGGATAGAGGATAGGATAGAGAATAGGAACGGATAGATGATATTATAGGATAGAGTGTACGACATTATAGAGGATAGGATAGGATAGATGATAGAATAGAGGATAGGATAGGATAGAGGATTGGATACGATAGAGGATAGAGGATTGGATAGGATACAGGATAGGATAGGATAGATCATAGGATAGGGGATTTGATAGGATAGAGGATTGGATAGGATACAGGAAAGGATAGGATTGATGATAGATGATAGGATAGGATAGAGGATTGGATAGGATACAGGATAGGATAGGATAGAGGATAGGATAGGGGATTTGATAGGATAGAGGATATTATAGGATAGAGGATAGGATAGAGGATAGGATAGGATAGAGGACAGGATAGGATAGAGGATAGGATAGGATAGAGGATTGGATAGGATACAGGAAAGGATAGGATAGAGGATAGGATAGGATAGAGGATAGGATAGGATAGAGGATAGGATAGGATAGAGGATAGGATAGGATAGGATAGAGGATTGGATAGGATACAGGAAAGGATAGGATTGGATAGGATAGAGGAAAGGATAGGATTGGATAGGATGCAGGAAAGGATAGGATTGATGATATGATAGGATAGGATAGAGGATAGGATAGGATAGAGGATTGGATAGGGGATACGATAGGATAGAGGATATTATAGGATAGAGGATATGATAGGATAGAGGATAGGATAGGATAGAGGATTGGATAGGATAGAGGATAGGATAGGATAGAGGATAGGATAGAGGATAGGATAGAGGATAGGATAGAGAATAGGTTAGGATAGAGGATAGGATAGGATGTAGGAGAGGATAGGATACAGGATAGGATAGTATAGAGGATAGGATAGGATAGAGGATTGGATAGAATAGAGGATAGATGATAGGATAGAATAGAGGATAGGATAGGGGATTTGATAGGATAGAGGATAGGATAGGATAGAGGATAGGATAGAGGATAGGATCGGATAGAGGATAGGATAGGATAGAGGATAGGATAGGATACAGGAAAGGATTGGATTGAGGATAGGATTAGATAGAGGATAGAACAGGATAGATGATAGGATAGGACAGAGGATAGGATAGAGGATAGAATAGAGAATAGGTTAGGATAGAGAATAGGAACGGATAGATGATATTATAGGATAGAGGATAGGATATGATAGAGTATACGATATTATAGAGGATAGGATAGGATAGAGCATAGGATAGGGGATTGGATAGGATAGGATAGAGGATAGGAAAGAGGATAGGATAAGATAGAGGACAGGATAGGATAGAGGATAGGATAGGATACAGGAAAGGATGGGATTGAGAATAGATGATAGGATAGGATAGAGGATAGGATAGAATAGAGGATAGGATAGAATAGAGGATAGGATAGGATAGAGGATAGGATAGGATAGAGGTCAGGATAGGATAGAGGATAGGATAGGATAGACGATAGGGTAGACGATAGGATAGACGATAGGATAGGATAGACGATAGGATAGGATAGAGGATAGGATAGGATAGAGGATAGGATAGGATAGAGGATAGGATAGGATAGAGGATAGGATAGGATAGAGGAAAGGATAGGATAGGATAGATGATAGGATAGGATAGAGGATAGGATAGAGGATAGGATAGGATAGAGGATTGGATAGGATAGAGGATAGGATAAGGGATTTGATTGGATAGATGATAGGGTAGGATAGAAGATACGATAGGATAGGATAGAGGATAGGATACTATAGAGGGTAGGATAGGATAGAGGATAGGATAGGATAGAGGATAGGATAGACGATATGATAGGATAGAGGATAGGATAGGATAGACGATAGGATAGGATAGAGGATAGGATAGGATAGAGGATTGGATAGGATAGAGGATAGGATAGGATAGAGGATAGGATAGGATAGACGATAGGATAGAGGATAGGATAGGATAGAGGATTGGATAGGATACGGGAAAGGATAGGATTGAGGATAGGATAGAGGATAGGATAGAGGATAGGATAGGATAGAGGATAGGATAGGATAGAGGATAGGATAGGATAGAGGATAGGATAGGATAGAGGATAGGATAGGATAGAGGATAGGATAGGATAGAAGACAGGATAGTATAGAGGTTTGAATAGGATACAGGATAGGATATAATAGAGGATAGGATCGGATAGAGGATAGGATAGGATAGAGGATAGGATAGGATAGAGGATTGGATACGATAGAGGATAGAGGATAGGATAGGATACAGGAAAGGATAGGATTGAGGATAGGATTAGATTGAGGATAGAACAGGATAGATGATAGGATAGGATAGAGGATAGGATAGAGGATAGAATAGAGAATAGGTTAGGATAGAGAATAGGAACGGATAGATGATATTATAGGATAGAAGATAGGATATGATAGAGTATACGATATTATAGAGGGTAGGATAGGATAGAGCATAGGATAGGGGATTGGATAGGATAGGATAGAGGATAGGATAGAGGATAGGATAGGATAGAGGACAGGATAGGATAGAGGATAGGATAGGATACTGGAAAGGATAGGATTGAGGATAGATGACAGGATAGGATAGAGGATGGGATAGGATAGAGGATAGGATAGGATAGAGGATAGGATAGGATAGAGGATCGGATAGGATAGAGGATAGGATAGGATAGAGGATAGGATAGAGGATAGGATATGATAGAGGATTGGATAGGATACAGGAAAGGATAGGATTGAGGATATGTTAGGATAGAGGATATTATAGGAGATTTGATAGGATAGAGGATAGGATAGGATAGAAGATAGGATAGGATAGAGGATAGGTTAGAGGATAGGATAGAGAATAGGATAGAGGATAGGATAGAGAATAGGAACGGATAGATGATATTATAGGATAGAGTGTACGATATTATAGAGGATAGGATAGGATAGAGGATAGGATAGAGGATAGAATAGGATAGAGGATTGGATACGATAGAGGATAGAGGATAGGCTAGGATAGAGGATAGGATAGAGGATAGGATAGGATAGAGGATAGGATAGGATAGAGGACAGGATAGAGCATAGGATAGGATAGAGGATTGGATACGATAGAGGATAGAGGATAGGATAGGATACAGGAAAGGATAGGATTGAGGATAGGATTAGATTGAGGATAGAACAGGATAGATGATAGGATAGGATAGAGGATAGGATAGAGGATAGAATAGAGAATAGGTTAGGATAGAGAATAGGAACGGATAGATGATATTATAGGATAGAAGATAGGATATGATAGAGTATACGATATTATAGAGGGTAGGATAGGATAGAGCATAGGATAGGGGGTTGGATAGGATAGGATAGAGGATAGGATAGAGGATAGGATAGGATAGAGGACAGGATAGGATAGAGGATAGGATAGGATACTGGAAAGGATAGGATTGAGGATAGATGATAGGATAGGATAGAGGATGGGATAGGATAGAGGATAGGATAGGATAGAGGATAGGATAGGATAGAGGATCGGATAGGATAGAGGATAGGATAGTATAGAGGATAGGATAGGACAGAGGATAGGATAGGGGATTTGATAGGATAGAGGATAGGATAGGATAGAGGATAGGATAGACGATAGGATAGGATAGAGGATAGGATAGGATAGAGGATAGGTTAGGATAGAGGATAGGATAGGATAGAGGATAGGATAGGATAGAGGATAGGATAGGATACAGGATAAAATAGGATAGAGGATAGGATAGGGGATTTGATAGGATAGAGGATAGGATAGGATAGAGGATAGGATAGAGGATAGGATAGGATAGAGGATACGATAGGATAGAGGATAGGATAGGATAGAGGATAGGCTAGGATAGAGGATAGGGTAGGATAGAGGATAGGATAGGATAGAGGATAGGATAGAGGATAGGATAGAGGATTGGATAGAGGATAGGATAGGATAGAGGATAGGATAGGATAGAGGATAGGATAGGATAGGATAGATGATAGGATATGGTAGAGGATTGGATAGGATACAGGAAAGGATAGGATTGAGGATAGGATAGGATAGAGGATATTATAGGGGGTTTGATAGGATAGAGGATAGGATAGGATAGAAGATAGGATAGGATAGAGGATAGGATGGGATAGAGGATAGGATAGGATAGAGGATAGGATAGAGGATAGGATAGACGAAGGATTTGGATAGAGAATAGGATAGGATAGACGATAGGATAGGATAGGATAGAGGATAGGATAGGATAGGGGATTTGATAGGATAGAGGATAGGAGAGGCTAGAGGATAGGATAGGATAGAGGATAGGATAGGATAGAGGATAGGATAGGATAGAGGATAGGATAGGATAGAGGATAGGATAGAGGATAGGATAGAGGATAGGATAGGATAGAGGATAGGATAGGATAGAGGATAGGATAGGATAGAGGATAGGATAGGATAGAGGATAGGATAGGATAGAGGATAGGATAGGATAGAGGATAGGATAGGATAGAGGATAGGATAGGATAGAGGATAGGATAGGATAGAGGATAGGATAGGATAGAGGATAGGATAGGATAGAGGATAGGATAGGATAGAGGATAGGATAGGATAGAGGATAGGATAGGATAGAGGATAGGATAGGATAGAGGATAGGATAGGATAGAGGATAGGATAGGATAGAGGATAGAATACGATAGAGGATAGGATAGGATAGAGGATAGGATAGGATAGAGGATAGGATAGTATAGAGGATTGGATAGAGGATAGGATAGTATAGAGGATTGGATAGGATACACGAATGGATAGGATTGAGGATAGATGATAGAGGATTGGATAGGATACAGGATAGGATAGGATAGAGGATAGGATAGGGGATTTGATAGGATAGAGGATAGGATAGGATAGAAGATAGGATAGGATAGAGGATATGATAGGATAGAGGATAGGGTAGGACAGAGGATAGGATAGACGATAGGATAGGATAGAGGATAGGATAGGATAGAGGATAGGATAGGGGATTTGATAGGATAGAGGATAGCATAGCATAGAAGATAGGATAGGATAGAGGATAGGATAGAGGATAGGATAGAGGATAGGATAGAGGATAGGATAGAGGATAGGACAGGATATAGGATAGGATAGGATAGAGGATAGGATAGGATAGAGGATTGGATAGATGATAGGATAGTTAGAGGATATTATAGGATAGAGGATATGATAGTATAGAGGATAGGATAGGATAGAGGATAGGATAGGATAGAGGATAGGATAGGATAGAGGATAGGATAGGATAGAGGATAGGATAGGATAGAGGATAGGATAGGATAGAGGATAGGATAGGATAGAGGATAGGATAGGATAGAGGATAGGATAGGATAGAGGATAGGATAGGATAGAGGATTGGATAGATGATAGGATAGTTAGAGGATATTATAGGATAGAGGATATGACAGGATAGAGGATAAGATAGGATAGAGGATAGGATAGGTTAGAGGATAGGATAGGATAGAGGATAGGATAGGATAGAGGATAGGATAGGATAGAGGATAGGATAGGGGATTTGATAGGATAAAGGATAGGATAGGCTAGAGGATAGGATAGGATAGAGGATAGGATAGGATAGAGGATAGGATAGGATAAAGGATAGGATCGGATAGAGGATAGGATAGGATAGAGGATAGGATAGGATAGAGGATAGGATAGAGAATAGGATAGGATAGAGGATAGGATAGGATAGAGGATAGGATAGGATAGAGGATAGGATATGATAGAGGATAGGATAGGATAGAGGATAGGATAGGATAGAGGATAGGATAGGATAGAGGATAGGATAGGGGATTTGATAGGATAGAGGATAGGAGAGGCTAGAGGATAGGATAGGATAGAGGATAGGATAGGATAGAGGATAGGATAGGATAGAGGATAGGATAGGATAGAGGATAGGATAGAGGATAGGATAGAGGATAGGATAGGATAGAGGATAGGATAGGATAGAGGATAGGATAGGATAGAGGATAGGATAGGATAGAGGATAGGATAGGATAAAGGATAGGATAGGATAGAGGATAGGATAGGATAGAGGATAGGATAGGATAGAGGATAGGATAGGATAGAGGATAGGATAGGATAGAGGATAGGATAGGATAGAGGATAGGATAGGATAGAGGATAGGATAGGATAGAGGATAGAATAGGATAGAGGATAGGATAGGATAGAGGATAGGATAGTATAGAGGATTGGATAGAGGATAGGATAGTATAGAGGATTGGATAGGATACACGAATGGATAGGATTGAGGATAGATGATAGAGGATTGGATAGGATACAGGATAGGATAGGATAGAGGATAGGATAGGGGATTTGGTAGGATAGAGGATAGGATAGGATAGAAGATAGGATAGGATAGAGGATATGATAGGATAGAGGATAGGGTAGGACAGAGGATAGGATAGACGATAGGATAGGATAGAGGATAGGATAGGATAGAGGATAGGATAGGATAGAGGATAGGATAGGATAGAGGATAGGATAGGATAGAGGATAGGATAGGATAGAGGATAGGATAGGGGATTTGATAGGGGATTTGATAGGATAGAGAATAGGAACGGATAGATGATATTATAGGATAGAGTGTACGATATTATAGAGGATAGTATAGGATAGAGAATAGGAACGGATAGATGATATTATAGGCTAGAGTGTACGATATTATAGAGGATAGGATAGGATTGAGGATAGGATAGAGGATAGGATACGATAGAGGATAGGATAGGGGATTTGATAGGATAGAGGATAGGATAGTATAGAAGATAGGATAGGATTGAGGATAGGATAGGATAGGATATAGGATAGGATAGGATAGAGGATAGGATAGGGGATTTGATAGGATAGAGAATAGGAACGGATAGATGATATTATAGGCTAGAGTGTACGATATTATAGAGGATAGGATAGGATTGAGGATAGGATAGAGGATAGGATAGAGGATAGGATAGGATAGGATAGAGGATAGGATAGGATAGAGGATAGGATAGGATAGAGGATAGGATAGGATAGAGGATATGATAGGATAGAGGATAGGATAGGATAGAGGATAGGATAGGATAGAGGATAGGATAGGATAGCGGATAGGATAGGATAGAGGATAGGATAGGATAGAGGATAGGATAGGATAGAGGATAGGATAGGATAGAGGATAGGATAGGATAGAGGATAGGATAGGATAGAGGATAGGATAGGATAGAGGATAGGATAGGATAGAGGATAGAATAGGATAGAGGATAGGATAGGATAGAGGATAGGATAGGATAGAGGATAGGATAGTATAGAGGATTGGATAGAGGATAGGATAGTATAGAGGATTGGATAGGATACACGAATGGATAGGATTGAGGATAGATGATAGAGGATTGGATAGGATACAGGATAGGATAGGATAGAGGATAGGATAGGGGATTTGACAGGATAGAGGATAGGATAGGATAGAAGATAGGATAGGATAGAGGATATGATAGGATAGAGGATAGGGTAGGACAGAGGATAGGATAGACGATAGGATAGGATAGAGGATAGGATAGGATAGAGGATAGGATAGAGGATAGGATAGAGGATAGGATAGAGGATAGGACAGGATATAGGATAGGATAGGATAGAGGATAGGATAGGATAGAGGATTGGATAGATGATAGGATAGTTAGAGGATATTATAGGATAGAGGATATGATAGTATAGAGGATAGGATAGGATAGAGGATAGGATAGGATAGAGGATAGGATAGGATAGAGGATAGGATAGGATAGAGGATAGGATAGGATAGAGGATAGGATAGGATAGAGGATAGGATATGATAGAGGATAGGATAGGATAGAGGATAGGATAGGATAGAGGATAGGATAGGATAGAGGATAGGATAGGGGATTTGATAGGATAGAGGATAGGAGAGGCTAGAGGATAGGATAGGATAGAGGATAGGATAGGATAGAGGATAGGATAGGATAGAGGATAGGATAGGATAGAGGATAGGATAGAGGATAGGATAGAGGATAGGATAGGATAGAGGATAGGATAGGATAGAGGATAGGATAGGATAGAGGATAGGATAGGATAGAGGATAGGATAGCATAGAGGATAGGATATTATAGAGGATAGGATAGGATAGAGGATAGGATAGGATAGAGGATAGGATAGGATAGAGGATAGGACAGGATAGAGGATAGGATAGGATAGAGGATAGGATAGGATAGAGGATAGGATAGGATAGAGGATAGAATAGGATAGAGGATAGGATAGGATAGAGGATAGGATAGGATAGAGGATAGGATAGTATAGAGGATTGGATAGAGGATAGGATAGGATAGTATAGAGGATTGGATAGAGGATAGGATAGTATAGAGGATTGGATAGGATACACGAATGGATAGGATTGAGGATAGATGATAGACGATTGGATAGGATACAGGATAGGATAGGATAGAGGATAGGATAGGGGATTTGATAGGATAGAGGATAGGATAGGATAGAAGATAGGATAGGATAGAGGATATGATAGGATAGAGGATAGGGTAGGACAGAGGATAGGATAGACGATAGGATAGGATAGAGGATAGGATAGGATAGAGGATAGGATAGGGGATTTGATAGGATAGAGGATAGGATAGGATAGAGGATAGGATAGAGGATAGGATAGAGAATAGGTAAGGATAGTGGATAGGATAGGATAGAGGATAGGATAGGATAGAGGATAGGATAGTATAGAGGATAGGATAGGATAGAGGATAGGATAGGATAGAGGATAGGATAGGATAGAGGATAGGATAGGATTGAGGATAGATGATAGGATAGGATAGAAGATAGGATAGGATAGAGGATAGGATAGGGGATTTGATTGGATAGATGATAGGTTAGGATAGAAGATACGATAGGATAGGATAGAGGATAGGATACTATAGAGGATAGGATAGGATAGAGGCTAGGATAGGATAGAGGATAGGATAGGATAGAGGATAGGATAGGATAGATGATTGGATAGGATACGGGAAAGGATAGGATTGAGGATAGGATAGAGGATAGGATAGGATAGACGATAGGATAGACGATAGGATAGAATAGAGGACAGGATAGGATAGATGCTAGGATAGGATAGAGGATAGGATAGGATAGAGGATACGATATCATAGGCGATAGGATAGGATAGAGGATAGGATAGGGGACTGGATAGGATACAGAACAGGATACGATAGGGGATAGGATAGGATAGAGGATAGGATAGAGAATAGGATAGGATAGAGGATAGGATAGAGGATTGGCTAGGATAGATGATATTATAGTATAGAGGATAGGATACGGTTGAGGATAGGATAGGATAGAGGATAGGATATCATAGAGGATAGGATAGGATAGAGGATAGGATAGGATAGAGGATAGGATAGGATAGAGGATAGGATAGACGATAGGATAGGATAGAGGATAGGATAGGATACAGGATAGGATAGGGGATTTGATAGGATAGAGGATAAGATAGGATAGAAGATAGGATAGGATAGAGGATAGGATAGAGGATAGGATAGAGGATAGGATAGAGAATAGGATAGAGGATAGGATAGAGAATAGGAACGGATAGATGATATTATAGGATAGAGTGTACGATATTATAGAGGATAGGATAGGATAGATGATAGAATAGAGGATAGGATAGGATAGAGGATTGGATACGATAGAGGATAGAGGATAGGATAGGATACAGGATAGGATAGGATAGAGGATAGGATAGGGGATTTGATAGGATAGAGGATTGGATAGGATACAGGAAAGGATAGGATTGAAGTAGATGATAGGATAGGATAGAGGATTGGATAGGCTACAGGATAGGATAGGATAGAGGATAGGATAGGGGATTTGATAGGATAGAGGATATTATAGGATAGAGGATAGGATAGAGGATAGGATAGGATAGAGGACAGGATAGGACAGAGGATAGGATAGGATAGAGGATTGGATAGGATACAGGAAAGGATAGGATTGATGATAGATGATAGGATAGGATAGAGGATTGGATAGGATACAGGATAGGATAGGATAGAGGATAGGATAGACGATAGGATAGGATAGAGGATAGGATAGGATAGAGGACAGGATAGGATAGAGGATAGGATTGGATAGAGGATAGGATAGGATAGAGGATAGGATAGGATAGAGGATAGGATAGACGATAGGATAGGATAGAGGATAGGATAGACGATAGGATAGGATAGAGGATAGGATAGGATAGAGGATAGGATAGGATAGAGGATAGGATTGGATAGAGGATAGGATAGGATAGAGGATAGGATAGGATAGAGGATAGGATAGGATAGAGGATAGGATAGGATAGAAGATAGGATAGGATAGGATAGAGGATAGGATAGGGGATTTGATAGGATAGAGGATAGGATAGGATAGAAGATGGGATAGGATAGAGAATAGGATAGGATAGAGGATAGGATATGATAGGGGATTGGATAGGTTAGAGCATAGGATAGGATAGAGGATAGGATAGACGATAGGATAGGATAGAGGATAGGATAGGATAGAGGATAGGATAGGATAGGATAGAGGATAGGATAGGATAGAGGATAGGATAGGATAGAGGATAGGATAGGATAGAGGATAGGATAGGATAGAGGATAGGATAGGATAGAGGATAGGATAGAGGATAGGATAGGATAGAGGATAGGATAGGATAGAGGATAGGATAGGATAGAGGATAGGATAGGATAGAGGATAGGATAGGATAGAGTATAGGATAGGATAGAGGATAGGATAGGATAGAGGATAGGATGTGATAGAGGATTGGATAGGGGATAGGTTAGGATAGAGGATATGATAGGATAGAGGATAGGATAGGATAGAGGACTGGATAGGAAAGAGGATAGGATAGGATAGAGGATAGGATAGAGGATAGGATAGAGAATAGGTTAGGATAGAGGATATGGTAGGATAGAGGATAGGATAGGATAGATGATAGGATAGGATAGAGGATAGGATAGGATAGAGGATTGGATAGGATAGAGGATAGGATAGGGGATTTGATAGGATACAGGATAGGATAGAATAGAGGATAGGATAAGATAGAGGATTGGATAGAGGATAGGATAGGATAGCGGATATTATAGGATAGAGGATATGATAGGATAGAGGATAGGATAGGATAGAGGATAGGATAGGGGATTTGATAGGATAGAGGATATGATAGGATAGAAGATAGGATAGGATAGAGGATAGGATAGGATAGAGGATAGGATAGGCTAGAGGATAGGATAGGATAGAGGATAGGATAGACGATAGGATAGGATAGAGGATAGGATAGGATAGAGGATAGGATAGGATAGAGGATAGGATAGCCGATAGGGTAGGATAGAGGATAGGATAGGGGATTTGATAGGATAGAGGATACGATAGGACAGAAGATAGGATAGGATAGAGGATAGGATAGAGGATTGGATAGAGGATAGGATAGGATAGAGGATATTATAGGATAGAGGATATGATAGGATAGAGGATAGGATAGGATAGGATAGAGGATAGGATAGGATAGAGGATAGGATAGAGGATAGGTTAGAGAATAGGTTAGGATAGAGGATAGGATAGGATAGAGGATAGGATAGGATAGAGGATAGGATAGGATAGAGGATAGTATAGAGGATAGGATAGAGAATAGGTTAGGATAGAGGATATGATAGGATAGAGGATAGGATAGGATAGAGGATAGGATAGGATAGAGGATAGGATAGGGGATTTGATAGGATACAGGATAGGATAGAATAGAGGATAGGATAGGATAGAGGATTGGATAGAGGATAGGATAGGATAGAGGATATTATAGGATAGAGGTTATGATAGGATAGAGGATAGGATAGGATAGAGGATAGGATAGGATAGAGGATAGGATAGGGGATTTGATAGGATAGAGGATATGATAGGATAGAAGATAGGATAGGATAGAGGATAGGATAGGATTGTAACCGTTCTTTCCTACCGTTTCTACCGATTCGCGTACGCTGTTACTCGTATCTCTACTTCGCGTCTCGAGACTATCCCTAACCGTCTCGCAGGGCCGGTTACTACCCTAATTTCTCGAAGCCTGCACGTTTGCGAGCAGGAATGGATTCGTGCCTCCAGGCACTGGAAAGCGGCGAGGTATGGACGAGTTAAATGAGATATTCGTAGCCCAGATAAGGTAACAAAAGATGATATATTCTCGTAAGAACCGTCGTGTATGTTTGGATACAGTTAATTCCAGGTACCGTGTGGAACAATAGGTCGGCCTCCCGTGCCGACGGCTCGCGACACATAAACAAAGTATTATGAACGCGTGAAAAACGCTCGCGGTACGCTCGCTCGACTCTACGCCCGGTTTTCGGAATCGGTTTAGAAAATCACTCAGCACGGATCGCGCCCCGCGACAAGCAGTTCGTGACCCGTCTGACCGTCCCTACACTCGGCCGGATAATCGTACGAGTGATCGGGATGGAGACAAACACGAAATCGCCGTCACTCCACGCTTCCAATGATTCTGCTCTTCGGCACGTAATCGTGGCCTCTAAGCAGTCTCGGGCGAGGCGGCGGCAGAGTGTCAGTGACCGTGCAAAGTCCGATCGCTCCTATCTGACCCGAAATCCGCGATCGAACGACGTCGTACCTGTCAGACCAACCAGGCACCTGGACGATGTTCGGACAAGTGGCCTGAGTGGAGACGCACACTAAACCTTGGTCACTCCACGGGACGCACGAGTCTACCCTTTGGCATGATACATGGCCTCGGAGTGTTCTCGGATATTGGTCACGGCAGAGTGTCCTCGATCGTGCAAGGCGCGATCGTCTCGATTCTGTAGAGACGTGCACTAAACCTCGATTATTCCACGGGACCTATAAGTTCACCCTTTGGCACGATACGTGGCCTCAGAGTGATCTCGGACAAAGGTCACGACAGAACACTCGGGATCGTGCGATGCTCTTTCGTACCGATTCGGGGGAGACTCGCACTAAACCTCGGTCGCTCGACGGGACCCAGGAGTCTACCCTTCGGCACGATACGTGGCCTCGGAGCAAGCTCTGATAAGGTCACGACAGAGTAGCCGCGATCGTACGAAGTACAATCGCCTCGAATCTGGTCGAGACCCACACCAAACCTCGGTAATTCCACGGGACCCAGAAGAGTACCCTCTGGCACGGTGCGTGGCCTCGGAGTACCCTCGATTAAGGTCACGGCAGAAGAACCCTGATTGTGCGAAGTGAAATAGTCTCGATCCAGACGAGACTCACAGAAAACCTCGGCAGTCCCTCGGAACCCAGGAGTTTACCCTTTGGTACGTTTCGTAGCCTCAGAGTATGCTCTGTTGAGGTTTCGGAAGAACCACCGCGATCATGCGATGATTGACTGTCTCGCTTCGACCCGTATAGTACGTACTGTATCTTTGAAACGATACTTATACGTACCCCATACTAATATTTATACTTGAAGGACGAAGTGAATCTACTGTGTCTGTTCGACGCGATAATCGCACGCTTCGCGACGCGTTTCTATCTCTGCGCGACGCAGTTCTCTAAATTTTACAAAATCGTGTCGTACCGACACACGGCGCCTTCCACTCGCCGTCGCTCCTAAATAGTACTCGCGACTTGCTCGCTGCAAGTAATCTACACTGACACTAGTAATGCTTCACCTCGGAATTGATAATTAAACATTTCTCGATCAATCTTTAGGCGAGTGAAAATTATGTAATTTCGTTTGACTACTACGCGGTCACGTCCGAGAGTCACGGAGCTTTATATAAAACGTTTCGACAGTGCCACGGCGCGGTTTGCGCTCGTGACTCCTCGGTTTGAGGCGCGTACGCGTTGAGAGCAGGAAGGACGGTTTGCCTTGCTCTGCCGAGTCGGTTTGACTCCTCGAACGGGTACCGTGTTTCGTCGAACAGACACAATTCGTAAACGCGTGTTTCTCGGACCGCTTCCAGACGTAGAGTGCTCGATCGCTGGCTCGCATCGACCTCCTTCGATCATTATCGAGTGGGGATCGATGCGTGCGCAACTCGACAAGGATCGCGATATCTCGCGATCCCTCACTATCTCCGGACTCGCGAACAACGTAGTATGGTACGGTGGTGGGGTCGTATCGCCGACCGATACGTGCGGTATATGTGTATGTAACCGACACGGTTACAGGATAGAGGATAGGATAGGATAGAGGATAGGATAGGGGATTTGATAGGATAGAGGATATGATAGGATAGAAGATAGGATAGGATAGAGGCTGGGATAGGATAGAGGATAGGATAGGATAGAGGATAGGATAGGATAGAGGATAGGATAGGATAGAGGATAGGATAGGATAGACGATAGGATAGACGATAGGATAGGATAGAGGATAGGATAGGATAGACGATAGGATACGATAGATGATAGGATAGGGGATTTGATAGGATATAGGATAGGATAGAATAGAGGATAGGATAGGATAGAGGATTGGATAGAGGATAGGATAGGATAGAGGATATTATAGGATAGAGGTTATGATAGGATAGAGGATAGGATAGGATAGAGGATAGGATAGGGGATTTGATAGGATAGAGGATATGATAGGATAGAAGATAGGATAGGATAGAGGATAGGATAGGATAGAGGATAGGATAGGATAGAGGATAGGATAGGATAGAGGATAGGATAGGATAGAGGATAGGATAGGATAGACGATAGGATAGACGATAGGATAGGATAGAGGATAGGATAGGATAGACGATAGGGTAGGATAGATGATAGGATAGGGGATTTGATAGGATACAGGATAGGATAGAATAGAGGATAGGATAGGATAGAGGATTGGATAGAGGATAGGATAGGATAGAGGATATTATAGGATATAGGATATGATAGGATAGAGGATAGGATAGGGTAGAGGATAGGATAGGGGATTTGATAGGATAGAGGATATGATAGGATAGAAGATAGGATAGGATAGAGGATAGGATAGGATAGAGGATAGGATAGGATAGAGGATAGGATAGGATAGAGGATAGGATAGGCTAGAGGATAGGATAGGATAGAGGATAGGATAGAGGATTGGCTAGGATAGATGATATTATAGTATAGAGGATAGGATAGGCTTGAGGATAGGATAGGATGGAGAATAGGATAGGATAGAGGATAGGATAGGATAGAGGATAGGATAGGATAGAGGATAGGATAGGGGATTTGATAGGATAGAGGATAGGATAGGATAGAAGATAGGATAGGATAGAGGATAGGATAGGGGATTTGATAGGATAGAGGATATTATAGGATAGAGGATAGGATAGAGGATAGGATAGGATAGGGGAGAGGATAGGATAGAGGATAGGATAGGATAGAGGATTGGATAGGATACAGGAAAGGATAGGATTGATGATAGATGATAGGATAGGATAGAGGATTGGATAGGATACAGGATAGGATAGGATAGAGGATAGGATAGGGGATTTGATAGGATAGAGGATAGGATAGGATAGAAGATAGGATAGGAGAGAAGATAGGATAGGATAGAGGATAGGATAGGATAGAGGGTAGGATAGGATAGGATAGAGGATAAGATAGACGATATGATACGATAGAGGATAGGATAGGATAGAGGATAGGATAGGATAGAGGATAGGATAGGATAGAGGATAGGATAGGATAGAGGATAGGATAGGATAGAGGACAGGATAGGATAGAGGATAGGATAGGATAGAGGATAGGATGTGATAGAGGATTGGATAGGGGATAGGTTAGGATAGAGGATATGATAGGATAGAGGATAGGATAGGATAGAGGATTGGATAGGATAGAGGATAGGATAGGATAGAGGATAGGATAGGATAGAGGATAGGATAGAGGATAGGTTAGAGAATAGGTTAGGATAGAGGATAGGATAGGATAGAGGATAGGATAGGATAGAGGATAGGATAGGATAGAGGATAGGATAGGATAGAGAATAGGATAGGATAGAGGACAGGATAGGATAGAGGATATGATAGGATAGAGGATAGGATAGGATAGAGGATAGGATAGGATAGAGGAAAGGATAGGATAGAGGATTGGATAGGATAGAGGATAGATGATAGGATAGGATAGAGGATAGGATAGGGGATTTGATAGGATAGAGGATAGGATAGGATAGGATAGAGGATAGGATAGGATAGAGGATAGGATAGGATAGAGGATAGGATAGGATAGACGATAGGATAGACGATAGGATAGGATAGACGATAGGATAGACGATAGGATAGGATAGAGGATAGGATAGGATAGACGATAGGATAGGATAGATGATAGGATAGGGGATTTGATAGGATACAGGATAGGATAGAATAGAGGATAGGATAGGATAGAGGATTGGATAGAGGATAGGATAGGATAGAGGATATTATAGGATAGAGGATATGATAGGATAGAGGATAGGATAGGATAGAGGCTAGGATAGGATAGAGGATAGGATAGGATAGAGGATAGGATAGGATAGAGGATAGGATAGGATAGAGGATAGGATAGACGATAGGATAGGATAGACGATAGGATAGGATAGAGGATAGGATAGGATAGAGGATAGGATAGGATAGAGGATAGGATAGGATAGAGGATAGGATAGGATAGAGGATAGGATAGGATAGAGGATAGGATAGGATAGAGGATAGGATAGGATAGAGGATAGGATAGAGGATAGGATAGGATAGAGGAAAGGATAGGATAGAAGATAGGATAGGATAGAGGATAGGATAGAGGATAGGATAGGATAGAGGATAGGATAGGATAGACGATAGGATAGACGATAGGATAGGATAGAGGATAGGATAGGATAGACGATAGGGTAGGATAGATGATAGGATAGGGGATTTGATAGGATACAGGATAGGATAGAATAGAGGATAGGATAGGATAGAGGATTGGATAGAGGATAGGATAGGATAGAGGATATTATAGGATATAGGATATGATAGGATAGAGGATAGGATAGGATAGAGGATAGGATAGGGGATTTGATAGGATAGAGGATATGATAGGATAGAAGATAGGATAGGATAGAGGATAGGATAGGATAGAGGATAGGATAGGATAGAGGATAGGATAGGATAGAGGATAGGATAGGCTAGAGGATAGGATAGGATAGAGGATAGGATAGAGGATTGGCTAGGATAGATGATATTATAGTATAGAGGATAGGATAGGCTTGAGGATAGGATAGGATGGAGAATAGGATAGGATAGAGGATAGGATAGGATAGAGGATAGGATAGGATAGAGGATAGGATAGGGGATTTGATAGGATAGAGGATAGGATAGGATAGAAGATAGGATAGGATAGAGGATAGGATAGGGGATTTGATAGGATAGAGGATATTATAGGATAGAGGATAGGATAGAGGATAGGATAGGATAGAGGAGAGGATAGGATAGAGGATAGGATAGGATAGAGGATTGGATAGGATACAGGAAAGGATAGGATTGATGATAGATGATAGGATAGGATAGAGGATTGGATAGGATACAGGATAGGATAGGATAGAGGATAGGATAGGGGATTTGATAGGATAGAGGATAGGATAGGATAGAAGATAGGATAGGAGAGAAGATAGGATAGGATAGAGGATAGGATAGGATAGAGGGTAGGATAGGATAGGATAGAGGATAAGATAGACGATATGATAGGATAGAGGATAGGATAGGATAGACGATAGGATAGGATAGAGGATAGGATAGGAGAGATGATAGGATAGGATAGAGGATACGATAGGATAGAGGATAGGATAGAGGATAGGATAGAGAATAGGTTAGGACAGAGGATAGGATATGATATAGGATAGGATAGGATAGAGGATAGGATAGGATAGAGGATAGGATAGGATAGAGGATAGGATAGGATAGAGGATAGGATAGGATAGAGGATAGGATAGGATAGAGGATAGGATAGGATAGAGGATAGGATAGGATAGAGGATAGGATAGGATAGAGGATAGGATAGGATAGAGGATAGGATAGGATAGAGGACAGGATAGGATAGAGGATAGGATAGGATAGAGGATAGGATAGGATAGAGGATAGGATAGGATAGAGGATAGGATAGGATAGAGGATAGGATAGAAGATAGGATAGGATAGAGGATAGGATAGAGGATAGGATAGGATAGAGGATAGGATAGGATAGACGATAGGATAGACGATAGGATAGGATAGAGGATAGGATAGGATAGACGATAGGGTAGGATAGATGATAGGATAGGGGATTTGATAGGATACAGGATAGGATAGAATAGAGGATAGGATAGGATAGAGGATTGGATAGAGGATAGGATAGGATAGAGGATATTATAGGATATAGGATATGATAGGATAGAGGATAGGATAGGATAGAGGATAGGATAGGGGATTTGATAGGATAGAGGATATGATAGGATAGAAGATAGGATAGGATAGAGGATAGGATAGGATAGAGGATAGGATAGGATAGAGGATAGGATAGGATAGAGGATAGGATAGGCTAGAGGATAGGATAGGATAGAGGATAGGATAGAGGATTGGCTAGGATAGATGATATTATAGTATAGAGGATAGGATAGGCTTGAGGATAGGATAGGATGGAGAATAGGATAGGATAGAGGATAGGATAGGATAGAGGATAGGATAGGATAGAGGATAGGATAGGGGATTTGATAGGATAGAGGATAGGATAGGATAGAAGATAGGATAGGATAGAGGATAGGATAGGGGATTTGATAGGATAGAGGATATTATAGGATAGAGGATAGGATAGAGGATAGGATAGGATAGAGGAGAGGATAGGATAGAGGATAGGATAGGATAGAGGATTGGATAGGATACAGGAAAGGATAGGATTGATGATAGATGATAGGATAGGATAGAGGATTGGATAGGATACAGGATAGGATAGGATAGAGGATAGGATAGGGGATTTGATAGGATAGAGGATAGGATAGGATAGAAGATAGGATAGGAGAGAAGATAGGATAGGATAGAGGATAGGATAGGATAGAGGGTAGGATAGGATAGGATAGAGGATAAGATAGACGATATGATAGGATAGAGGATAGGATAGGATAGACGATAGGATAGGATAGAGGATAGGATAGGAGAGATGATAGGATAGGATAGAGGATACGATAGGATAGAGGATAGGATAGAGGATAGGATAGAGAATAGGTTAGGACAGAGGATAGGATATGATATAGGATAGGATAGGATAGAGGATAGGATAGGATAGAGGATAGGATAGGATAGAGGATAGGATAGGATAGAGGATAGGATAGGATAGAGGATAGGATAGGATAGAGGATAGGATAGGATAGAGGATAGGATAGGATAGAGGATAGGATAGGATAGAGGATAGGATAGGATAGAGGATAGGATAGGATAGAGGACAGGATAGGATAGAGGATAGGATAGGATAGAGGATAGGATAGGATAGAGGATAGGATAGGATAGAGGATAGGATAGGATAGAGGATAGGATAGGATAGAGGATAGGATAGGATAGAGGATAGGATAGGATAGAGGACAGGATAGGATAGGATAGAGGACAGGATAGGATAGAGGATATGATAGGATAGAGGATAGGATAGGATAGAGGATAGGATAGGATAGAGGATAGGATAGGATAGAGGATTGGATAGGATGGAGGATAGATGATAGGATAGGATAGAGGATAGGATAGGGGATTTGATAGGATAGAGGATAGGATAGGATAGGATAGAGGATAGGATAGACCATAGGATAGGATAGAGGATAGGATAGGATAGACGATAGGATAGGATAGATGATAGGATAGGGGATTTGATAGGATATAGGATAGGATAGAATAGAGGATAGGATAGGATAGAGGATTGGATAGAGGATAGGATAGGATAGAGGATATTATAGGATAGAGGTTATGATAGGATAGAGGATAGGATAGGATAGAGGATAGGATAGGGGATTTGATAGGATAGAGGATATGATAGGATAGAAGATAGGATAGGATAGAGGATAGGATAGGATAGAGGATAGGATAGGATAGAGGATAGGATAGGGGATTTGATAGGATAGAGGATATGATAGGATAGAAGATAGGATAGGATAGAGGCTGGGATAGGATAGAGGATAGGATAGGATAGAGGATAGGATAGGATAGAGGATAGGATAGGATAGAGGATAGGATAGGATAGACGATAGGATAGACGATAGGATAGGATAGAGGATAGGATAGGATAGACGATAGGATAGGATAGATGATAGGATAGGGGATTTGATAGGATATAGGATAGGATAGAATAGAGGATAGGATAGGATAGAGGATTGGATAGAGGATAGGATAGGATAGAGGATATTATAGGATAGAGGTTATGATAGGATAGAGGATAGGATAGGATAGAGGATAGGATAGGGGATTTGATAGGATAGAGGATATGATAGGATAGAAGATAGGATAGGATAGAGGATAGGATAGGATAGAGGATAGGATAGGATAGAGGATAGGATAGGATAGAGGATAGGATAGGATAGACGATAGGATAGACGATAGGATAGGATAGAGGATAGGATAGGATAGACGATAGGGTAGGATAGATGATAGGATAGGGGATTTGATAGGATACAGGATAGGATAGAATAGAGGATAGGATAGGATAGAGGATTGGATAGAGGATAGGATAGGATAGAGGATATTATAGGATATAGGATATGATAGGATAGAGGATAGGATAGGATAGAGGATAGGATAGGGGATTTGATAGGATAGAGGATATGATAGGATAGAAGATAGGATAGGATAGAGGATAGGATAGGATAGAGGATAGGATAGGATAGAGGATAGGATAGGATAGAGGATAGGATAGGCTAGAGGATAGGATAGGATAGAGGATAGGATAGAGGATTGGCTAGGATAGATGATATTATAGTATAGAGGATAGGATAGGCTTGAGGATAGGATAGGATGGAGAATAGGATAGGATAGAGGATAGGATAGGATAGAGGATAGGATAGGATAGAGGATAGGATAGGGGATTTGATAGGATAGTGGATAGGATAGGATAGAAGATAGGATAGGATAGAGGATAGGATAGGGGATTTGATAGGATAGAGGATATTATAGGATAGAGGATAGGATAGAGGATAGGATAGGATAGAGGAGAGGATAGGATAGAGGATAGGATAGGATAGAGGATTGGATAGGATACAGGAAAGGATAGGATTGATGATAGATGATAGGATAGGATAGAGGATTGGATAGGATACAGGATAGGATAGGATAGAGGATAGGATAGGGGATTTGATAGGATAGAGGATAGGATAGGATAGAAGATAGGATAGGAGAGAAGATAGGATAGGATAGAGGATAGGATAGGATAGAGGGTAGGATAGGATAGGATAGAGGATAAGATAGACGATATGATAGGATAGAGGATAGGATAGGATAGAGGATAGGATAGGATAGAGGATAGGATAGGATAGAGGATAGGATAGGATAGAGGATAGGATAGGATAGAGGATAGGATAGGATAGAGGATAGGATAGGATAGAGGATAGGATAGGATAGAGGACAGGATAGGATAGAGGATATGATAGGATAGAGGATAGGATAGGATAGAGGATAGGATAGGATAGAGGATAGGATAGGATAGAGGATTGGATAGGATGGAGGATAGATGATAGGATAGGATAGAGGATAGGATAGGGGATTTGATAGGATAGAGGATAGGATAGGATAGGATAGAGGATAGGATAGACCATAGGATAGGATAGAGGATAGGATAGGATAGACGATAGGATAGGATAGATGATAGGATAGGGGATTTGATAGGATATAGGATAGGATAGAATAGAGGATAGGATAGGATAGAGGATTGGATAGAGGATAGGATAGGATAGAGGATATTATAGGATAGAGGTTATGATAGGATAGAGGATAGGATAGGATAGAGGATAGGATAGGGGATTTGATAGGATAGAGGATATGATAGGATAGAAGATAGGATAGGATAGAGGATAGGATAGGATAGAGGATAGGATAGGATAGAGGATAGGATAGGGGATTTGATAGGATAGAGGATATGATAGGATAGAAGATAGGATAGGATAGAGGCTGGGATAGGATAGAGGATAGGATAGGATAGAGGATAGGATAGGATAGAGGATAGGATAGGATAGAGGATAGGATAGGATAGACGATAGGATAGACGATAGGATAGGATAGAGGATAGGATAGGATAGACGATAGGATAGGATAGATGATAGGATAGGGGATTTGATAGGATATAGGATAGGATAGAATAGAGGATAGGATAGGATAGAGGATTGGATAGAGGATAGGATAGGATAGAGGATATTATAGGATAGAGGTTATGATAGGATAGAGGATAGGATAGGATAGAGGATAGGATAGGGGATTTGATAGGATAGAGGATATGATAGGATAGAAGATAGGATAGGATAGAGGATAGGATAGGATAGAGGATAGGATAGGATAGAGGATAGGATAGGATAGAGGATAGGATAGGATAGAGGATAGGATAGGATAGACGATAGGATAGACGATAGGATAGGATAGAGGATAGGATAGGATAGACGATAGGGTAGGATAGATGATAGGATAGGGGATTTGATAGGATACAGGATAGGATAGAATAGAGGATAGGATAGGATAGAGGATTGGATAGAGGATAGGATAGGATAGAGGATATTATAGGATATAGGATATGATAGGATAGAGGATAGGATAGGATAGAGGATAGGATAGGGGATTTGATAGGATAGAGGATATGATAGGATAGAAGATAGGATAGGATAGAGGATAGGATAGGATAGAGGATAGGATAGGATAGAGGATAGGATAGGATAGAGGATAGGATAGGCTAGAGGATAGGATAGGATAGAGGATAGGATAGAGGATTGGCTAGGATAGATGATATTATAGTATAGAGGATAGGATAGGCTTGAGGATAGGATAGGATGGAGAATAGGATAGGATAGAGGATAGGATAGGATAGAGGATAGGATAGGATAGAGGATAGGATAGGGGATTTGATAGGATAGTGGATAGGATAGGATAGAAGATAGGATAGGATAGAGGATAGGATAGGGGATTTGATAGGATAGAGGATATTATAGGATAGAGGATAGGATAGAGGATAGGATAGGATA
Organism: Halictus rubicundus; assembly: GCF_050948215.1. NCBI lineage: Eukaryota > Metazoa > Arthropoda > Insecta > Hymenoptera > Halictidae > Halictus > Halictus rubicundus. The sequence goes on along the minus strand of NW_027489003.1, from coordinate 55,791 downwards.
GAGGAGAGGATAGGATAGAGGATAGGATAGGATAGAGGATTGGATAGGATACAGGAAAGGATAGGATTGATGATAGATGATAGGATAGGATAGAGGATTGGATAGGATACAGGATAGGATAGGATAGAGGATAGGATAGGGGATTTGATAGGATAGAGGATAGGATAGGATAGAAGATAGGATAGGAGAGAAGATAGGATAGGATAGAGGATAGGATAGGATAGAGGGTAGGATAGGATAGGATAGAGGATAAGATAGACGATATGATAGGATAGAGGATAGGATAGGATAGAGGATAGGATAGGATAGAGGATAGGATAGGATAGAGGATAGGATAGGATAGAGGATAGGATAGGATAGAGGACAGGATAGGATAGAGGATAGGATAGGATAGAGGATAGGATGTGATAGAGGATTGGATAGGGGATAGGATAGGATAGAGGATAGGATAGGATAGACGATAGGATAGACGACAGGATAGGATAGAGGATAGGATAGGATAGAGGATAGGATAGGATAGAGGATAGGATAGGATAGACGATAGGATAGACGACAGGATAGGATAGAGGATAGGATAGGATAGAGGATAGGATAGGATAGAGGATTGGATAGGATACGGGAAGGATAGAATAGACGATAGGATAGGATAGAGGATAGGATAGGGGATTTGATAGGATACAGGATAGGATAGAATAGAGGATAGGATAGGATAGAGGATTGGATAGAGGATAGGATAGGATAGAGGATATTATAGGATAGAGGATAGGATAGGATAGAGGATAGGATAGGATAGAGAATAGGATAGGATAGAGGATAGGATGGGATAGAGGATTGGATAGGATACAGGAAAGGATAGGATTGATGATAGATGATAGGATAGGATAGAGGATTGGATAGGATACAGGATAGGATAGGATAGAGGATAGGATAGGGGATTTGATAGGATAGAGGATAGGATAGGATAGAAGATAGGATAGGAGAGAAGATAGGATAGGATAGAGGATAGGATAGGATAGAGGGTAGGATAGGATAGGATAGAGGATAAGATAGACGATATGATAGGATAGAGGATAGGATAGGATAGAGGATAGGATAGGATAGAGGATAGGATAGGGGATTTGATAGGATAGAGGATAGGATAGGATAGAAGATAGGATAGGATAGAGGATAGGATAGGGGATTTGATAGGATAGAGGATATTATAGGATAGAGGATAGGATAGAGGATAGGATAGGATAGAGGAGAGGATAGGATAGAGGATAGGATAGGATAGAGGATTGGATAGGATAGAGGATAGGATAGGGGATTTGATAGGATAGAGGATATGATAGGATAGAAGATAGGATAGGATAGAGGATAGGATAGGATAGAGGATAGGATAGGATAGAGGATAGGATAGGATAGAGGATAGGATAGGCTAGAGGATAGGATAGGATAGAGGATAGGATAGAGGATTGGCTAGGATAGATGATATTATAGTATAGAGGATAGGATAGGCTTGAGGATAGGATAGGATGGAGAATAGGATAGGATAGAGGATAGGATAGGATAGAGGATAGGATAGGATAGAGGATAGGATAGGGGATTTGATAGGATAGAGGATAGGATAGGATAGAAGATAGGATAGGATAGAGGATAGGATAGGGGATTTGATAGGATAGAGGATATTATAGGATAGAGGATAGGATAGAGGATAGGATAGGATAGAGGAGAGGATAGGATAGAGGATAGGATAGGATAGAGGATTGGATAGGATACAGGAAAGGATAGGATTGATGATAGATGATAGGATAGGATAGAGGATTGGATAGGATAGAGGATATGATAGGATAGAGGATAGGATAGGATAGAGGATAGGATAGGATAGAGGATAGGATAGGATAGAGAATAGGTTAGGACAGAGGATAGGATATGATATAGGATAGGATAGGATAGAGGATAGGATAGGATAGAGGATAGGATAGGATAGAGGATAGGATAGGATAGAGGATAGGATAGGATAGAGGATAGGATAGGATAGAGGATAGGATAGGATAGAGGACAGGATAGGATAGAGGATAGGATAGGATAGAGGATAGGATAGGATAGAGGATAGGATAGGATAGAGGATAGGATAGGATAGAGGATAGGATAGGATAGAGGATAGGATAGGATAGAGGACAGGATAGGATAGAGGATATGATAGGATAGAGGATAGGATAGGATAGAGGATAGGATAGGATAGAGGATAGGATAGGATAGAGGATTGGATAGGATAGAGGATAGATGATAGGATAGGATAGAGGATAGGATAGGGGATTTGATAGGATAGAGGATAGGATAGGATAGGATAGAGGATAGGATAGGATAGAGGATAGGATAGGATAGAGGATAGGATAGGATAGAGGATAGGATAGGATAGAGGATAGGATAGGATAGACGATAGGATAGACGATAGGATAGGATAGACGATAGGATAGTATAGATGATAGGATAGGGGATTTGATAGGATACAGGATAGGATAGAATAGAGGATAGGATAGGATAGAGGATTGGATAGAGGATAGGATAGGATAGAGGATAGGATAGGGGATTTGATAGGATAGAGGATATGATAGGATAGAAGATAGGATAGGATAGAGGATAGGATAGGATAGAGGATAGGATAGGATAGAGGATAGGATAGGATAGAGGATAGGATAGGCTAGAGGATAGGATAGGATAGAGGATAGGATAGAGGATTGGCTAGGATAGATGATATTATAGTATAGAGGATAGGATAGGCTTGAGGATAGGATAGGATGGAGAATAGGATAGGATAGAGGATAGGATAGGATAGAGGATAGGATAGGATAGAGGATAGGATAGGGGATTTGATAGGATAGAGGATAGGATAGGATAGAAGATAGGATAGGATAGAGGATAGGATAGGGGATTTGATAGGATAGAGGATATTATAGGATAGAGGATAGGATAGAGGATAGGATAGGATAGAGGAGAGGATAGGATAGAGGATAGGATAGGATAGAGGATTGGATAGGATACAGGAAAGGATAGGATTGATGATAGATGATAGGATAGGATAGAGGATTGGATAGGATACAGGATAGGATAGGATAGAGGATAGGATAGGGGATTTGATAGGATAGAGGATAGGATAGGATAGAAGATAGGATAGGAGAGAAGATAGGATAGGATAGAGGATAGGATAGGATAGAGGGTAGGATAGGATAGGATAGAGGATAAGATAGACGATATGATAGGATAGAGGATAGGATAGGATAGACGATAGGATAGGATAGAGGATAGGATAGGATAGATGATAGGATAGGATAGAGGATACGATAGGATAGAGGATAGGATAGAGGATAGGATAGAGAATAGGTTAGGACAGAGGATAGGATATGATATAGGATAGGATAGGATAGAGGATAGGATAGGATAGAGGATAGGATAGGATAGAGGATAGGATAGGATAGACGATAGGATAGACGATAGGATAGGATAGAGGATAGGATAGGATAGACGATAGGATAGGATAGATGATAGGATAGGGGATTTGATAGGATACAGGATAGGATAGAATAGAGGATAGGATAGGATAGAGGATAGGATAGAGGATAGGATAGGATAGAGGACAGGATAGGATAGAGGATAGGATAGGATAGAGGATAGGATGTGATAGCGGATTGGATAGGGGATAGGTTAGGATAGAGGATATGATAGGATAGAGGATAGGATAGGATAGAGGATTGGATAGGATAGAGGATAGGATAGGATAGAGGATAGGATAGGATAGAGGATAGGATAGAGGATAGGTTAGAGAATAGGTTAGGATAGAGGATAGGATAGGATAGAGGATAGGATAGGATAGAGGATAGGATAGGATAGAGGATAGGATAGGATAGAGGATAGGATAGGATAGAGGATAGGATAGGATAGAGGACAGGATAGGATAGAGGATATGATAGGATAGAGGATAGGATAGGATAGAGGATAGGATAGGATAGAGGATAGGATAGGATAGAGGATTGGATAGGATAGAGGATAGATGATAGGATAGGATAGAGGATAGGATAGGGGATTTGATAGGATAGAGGATAGGATAGGATAGGATAGAGGATAGGATAGGATAGAGGATAGGATAGGATAGAGGATAGGATAGGATAGAGGATAGGATAGGATAGAGGATAGGATAGGATAGACGATAGGATAGACGATAGGATAGGATAGAGGATAGGATAGGATAGACGATAGGATAGGATAGATGATAGGATAGGGGATTTGATAGGATACAGGATAGGATAGAATAGAGGATAGGATAGGATAGAGGATTGGATAGAGGATAGGATAGGATAGAGGATATTATAGGATAGAGGATATGATAGGATAGAGGATAGGATAGGATAGAGGCTAGGATAGGATAGAGGATAGGATAGGATAGAGGATAGGATAGGATAGAGGATAGGATAGGATAGAGGATAGGATAGACGATAGGATAGGATAGAGGATAGGATAGGATAGAGGATAGGATAGGATAGGATAGAGGATAGGATAGGATAGAGGATAGGATAGGATAGAGGATAGGATAGGATAGAGGATAGGATAGGATAGAGGATAGGATAGGATAGAGGATAGGATAGGATAGAGGATAGGATAGAGGATAGGATAGGATAGAGGAAAGTATAGGATAGAAGATAGGATAGGATAGAGGATAGGATAGAGGATAGGATAGGATAGAGGATAGGATAGGATAGAGGATAGGATAGGATAGGATAGAGGATAGGATAGGATAGAGGATTGGATAGGATACAGCAAAGGATAGGATTGATGATAGATGATAGGATAGGATAGAGGATTGGATAGGATACAGGATAGGATAGGATAGAGGATAGGATAGGGGATTTGATAGGATAGAGGATAGGATAGGATAGAAGATGGGATAGGATAGAGAATAGGATAGGATAGGATAGAGGATAGGATAGGATAGAGGATAGGATAGAGGATAGAGGATAGGATGTGATAGAGGATTGGATAGGGGATAGGTTAGGATAGAGGATATGATAGGATAGAGGATAGGATAGGATAGAGGATTGGATAGGATAGAGGATAGGATAGGATAGAGGATAGGATAGAGGATAGGATAGAGAATAGGTTAGGATAGAGGATATGATAGGATAGAGGATAGGATAGGATAGAGGATAGGATAGGATAGAGGATAGGATAGGATAGAGGATTGGATAGGATAGAGGATAGATGATAGGATAGGATAGAGGATAGGATAGGGGATTTGATAGGATACAGGATAGGATAGAATAGAGGATATAATAGGATAGAGGATTGGATAGAGGATAGGATAGGATAGCGGATATTATAGGATAGAGGATAGGATAGGATAGAGGATAGGATAGGATAGAGGATAGGATAGGATAGAGGATAGGATAGGATAGAGGATAGGATAGACGATAGGATAGGATAGAGGATAGGATAGGATAGAGGATAGGATAGGATAGAGGATAGGATAGGATAGAGGATAGGATAGGATAGAGGATAGGATAGGATAGAGGATAGGATAGGATAGAGGATAGGATAGGATAGAGGATAGGATAGGATAGAGGATAGGATAGAGGATAGGATAGGATAGAGGAAAGGATAGGATAGAAGATAGGATAGGATAGAGGATAGGATAGAGGATAGGATAGGATAGAGGATAGGATAGGATAGAGGATAGGATAGGATAGAGGATAGGATAGGATAGGATAGAGGATAGGATAGGATAGAGGATTGAATAGGATACAGGAAAGGATAGGATTGATGATAGATGATAGGATAGGGTAGAGGATTGGATAGGATACAGGATAGGATAGGATAGAGGATAGGATAGGGGATTTGATAGGATAGAGGATAGGATAGGATAGAAGATGGGATAGGATAGAGAATAGGATAGGATAGAGGATAGGATAGGATAGAGGATAGGATAGGATAGAGGATAGGATAGGATAGAGGATAGGATAGAGGATAGAGGATAGGATGTGATAGAGGATTGGATAGGGGATAGGTTAGGATAGAGGATATGATAGGATAGAGGATAGGATAGGATAGAGGATTGGATAGGATAGAGGATAGGATAGGATAGAGGATAGGATAGAGGATAGGATAGAGAATAGGTTAGGATAGAGGATATGATAGGATAGAGGATAGGATAGGATAGAGGATAGGATAGGATAGAGGATAGGATAGGATAGAGGATTGGATAGGATAGAGGATAGATGATAGGATAGGATAGAGGATAGGATAGGGGATTTGATAGGATACAGGATAGGATAGAATAGAGGATATATATAGGATAGAGGATTGGATAGAGGATAGGATAGGATAGCGGATTATTATAGGATAGAGGATAGGATAGGATAGAGGATAGGATAGGATAGAGGATAGGATAGGGGATTTGATAGGATAGAGGATATGATAGGATAGAAGATAGGATAGGGTAGAGGATAGGATAGGATAGAGGGATAGGATAGGATAGAGGATAGGATATGATAGAGATAGGATAGGCTAGAGGATAGGATAGGATAGAGGATAGGATAGACGATTGGATAGGAAAGAGGATAGGATAGGATAGAGGATAGGATAGGATAGAGGATAGGATAGACGATAGGATAGGATAGAGGATAGGATAGGGGATTTGATAGGATAGAGGATAGGATAGGACAGAAGATAGGATAGGACTACGAGGATAGGATAGAGGATTGGATAGAGGATAGGATAGGATAGAGGATATTATAGGATAGAGGATATGATAGGATAGAGGATAGGATAGGATAGGATAGAGGATAGGATAGGATAGAGGATAGGATAGGATAGAGGATAGGATAGGATAGAGGATAGGATAGGATAGAGGATAGGATAGGATAGAGGATAGGGTAGGATAGAGGATAGGATAGAGGATAGGTTAGAGAATAGGTTAGGATAGAGGATAGGATAGGATAGAGGATAGGATAGGATAGAGGATCGGATAGGATAGAGGATAGGATAGGATAGAGGATAGGATAGGATAGAGGATTGGATAGGATAGAGGATAGATGATAGGATAGGATAGAGTATAGGATAGGGGATTTGATAGGATAGAGGATAGGATAGAGGATAGGATAGGATAGAGGATAGGATAGGATAGAGGATAGGATAGGATAGAGGATAGGATAGGATAGAGGATAGGATAGGATAGAGGACAGGATAGGATAGAGGATAGGATAGGATAGAGGATAGGATGTGATAGCGGATTGGATAGGGGATAGGTTAGGATAGAGGATATGATAGGATAGAGGATAGGATAGGATAGAGGATTGGATAGGATAGAGGATAGGATAGGATAGAGGATAGGATAGGATAGAGGATAGGATAGAGGATAGGTTAGAGAATAGGTTAGGATAGAGGATAGGATAGGATAGAGGATAGGATAGGATAGAGGATAGGATAGGATAGAGGATAGGATAGGATAGAGGATAGGATAGGATAGAGGACAGGATAGGATAGATGATATGATAGGATAGAGGATAGGATAGGATAGAGGATAGGATAGGATAGAGGATAGGATAGGATAGAGGATTGGATAGGATAGAGGATAGATGATAGGATAGGATAGAGGATAGGATAGGGGATTTGATAGGATAGAGGATGGGATAGGATAGAGGATAGGATAGGATAGAGGATAGGATAGGATAGAGGATAGGATAGGATAGAGGATAGGATAGGATAGAGGATAGGATAGGATAGACGATAGGATAGACGATAGGATAGGATAGAGGATAGGATAGGATAGACGATAGGATAGGATAGATGATAGGATAGGGGATTTGATAGGATACAGGATAGGATAGAATAGAGGATAGGATAGGATAGAGGATTGGATAGAGGATAGGATAGGATAGAGGATATTATAGGATAGAGGATATGATAGGATAGAGGATAGGATAGGATAGAGGCTAGGATAGGATAGAGGATAGGATAGGATAGAGGATAGGATAGGATAGAGGATAGGATAGGATAGAGGATAGGATAGACGATAGGATAGGATAGAGGATAGGATAGGATAGAGGATAGGATAGGATAGGATAGAGGATAGGATAGGATAGAGGATAGGATAGGATAGAGGATAGGATAGGATAGAGGATAGGATAGGATAGAGGATAGGATAGGATAGAGGATAGGATAGGATAGAGGATAGGATAGGATAGAGGATAGGATAGAGGATAGGATAGGATAGAGGAAAGGATAGGATAGAAGATAGGATAGGATAGAGGATAGGATAGAGGATAGGATAGGATAGAGGATAGGATAGGATAGAGGATAGGATAGGATAGGATAGAGGATAGGATAGGATAGAGGATTGGATAGGATACAGCAAAGGATAGGATTGATGATAGATGATAGGATAGGATAGAGGATTGGATAGGATACAGGATAGGATAGGATAGAGGATAGGATAGGGGATTTGATAGGATAGAGGATAGGATAGGATAGAAGATGGGATAGGATAGAGAATAGGATAGGATAGAGGATAGGATAGGATAGAGGATAGGATAGGATAGAGGATAGGATAGGATAGAGGATAGGATAGAGGATAGAGGATAGGATGTGATAGAGGATTGGATAGGGGATAGGTTAGGATAGAGGATATGATAGGATAGAGGATAGGATAGGATAGAGGATTGGATAGGATAGAGGATAGGATAGGATAGAGGATAGGATAGAGGATAGGATAGAGAATAGGTTAGGATAGAGGATATGATAGGATAGAGGATAGGATAGGATAGAGGATAGGATAGGATAGAGGATAGGATAGGATAGAGGATTGGATAGGATAGAGGATAGATGATAGGATAGGTTAGAGGATAGGATAGGGGATTTGATAGGATACAGGATAGGATAGAATAGAGGATATAATAGGATAGAGGATTGGATAGAGGATAGGATAGGATAGCGGATATTATAGGATAGAGGATAGGATAGGATAGAGGATAGGATAGGATAGAGGATAGGATAGGATAGAGGATAGGATAGACGATAGGATAGGATAGAGGATAGGATAGGATAGAGGATAGGATAGGATAGAGGATAGGATAGGATAGAGGATAGGATAGGATAGAGGATAGGATAGGATAGAGGATAGGATAGAGGATAGAGGATAGGATAGGATAGAGGATAGGATAGGATAGAGGATAGGATAGGATAGAGGATAGGATAGAGGATAGGATAGGATAGAGGAAAGGATAGGATAGAAGATAGGATAGGATAGAGGATAGGATAGAGGATAGGATAGGATAGAGGATAGGATAGGATAGAGGATAGGATAGGATAGGATAGAGGATAGGATAGGATAGAGGATTGAATAGGATACAGGAAAGGATAGGATTGATGATAGATGATAGGATAGGGTAGAGGATTGGATAGGATACAGGATAGGATAGGATAGAGGATAGGATAGGGGATTTGATAGGATAGAGGATAGGATAGGATAGAAGATGGGATAGGATAGAGAATAGGATAGGATAGAGGATAGGATAGGATAGAGGATAGGATAGGATAGAGGATAGGATAGGATAGAGGATAGGATAGAGGATAGAGGATAGGATGTGATAGAGGATTGGATAGGGGATAGGTTAGGATAGAGGATATGATAGGATAGAGGATAGGATAGGATAGAGGATTGGATAGGATAGAGGATAGGATAGGATAGAGGATAGGATAGAGGATAGGATAGTGAATAGGTTAGGATAGAGGATATGATAGGATAGAGGATAGGATAGGATAGAGGATAGGATAGGATAGAGGATAGGATAGGATAGAGGATTGGATAGGATAGAGGATAGATGATAGGATAGGATAGAGGATAGGATAGGGGATTTGATAGGATACAGGATAGGATAGAATAGAGGATATAATAGGATAGAGGATTGGATAGAGGATAGGATAGGATAGCGGATATTATAGGATAGAGGATATGATAGGATAGAGGATAGGATAGGATAGAGGATAGGATAGGATAGAGGATAGGATAGACGATAGGATAGGATAGAGGATAGGATAGGGGATTTGATAGGATAGAGGATAGGATAGGACAGAAGATAGGATAGGATAGAGGATAGGATAGAGGATTGGATAGAGGATAGGATAGGATAGAGGATATTATAGGATAGAGGATATGATAGGATAGAGGATAGGATAGGATAGGATAGAGGATAGGATAGGATAGAGGATAGGATAGGATAGAGGATATGATAGGATAGAGGATAGGATAGGATAGAGGATAGGATAGGATAGAGGATAGGATAGGATAGAGGATAGGATAGGATAGAGGATAGGATAGGATAGAGGATAGGATAGGATAGAGGATAGGATAGGATAGAGGATAGGATAGAGGATAGGTTAGAGAATAGGTTAGGATAGAGGATAGGATAGGATAGAGGATAGGATAGGATAGAGGATCGGATAGGATAGAGGATAGGATAGGATAGAGGATAGGATAGGATAGAGGATTGGATAGGATAGAGGATAGATGATAGGATAGGATAGAGTATAGGATAGGGGATTTGATAGGATAGAGGATAGGATAGGATAGAGGATAGGATAGGGGATTTGATAGGATAGAGGATATGATAGGATAGAAGATAGGATAGGATAGAGGATAGGATAGGATAGAGGATAGGATAGGATAGAGGATAGGATAGGATAGAGGGTAGGATAGGCTAGAGGATAGGATAGGATAGAGGATAGGATAGGATAGAGGATAGGATAGGATAGAGGATTGGATAGAGGATAGGATAGGATAGAAGATAGGATAGGATAGAGGATAGGATAGGATAGAGGATAGGATAGGATAGAGGATAGGATAGGATAGAGGATAGGATAGGCTAGAGGATAGGATAGGGGATTTGATAGGATAGAGGATAGGATAGGATAGAAGATAGGATAGGATAGAAGATAGGATAGGATAGAGGATAGGATAGGATAGAGGGTAGGATAGGATAGAGGATAGGATAGGATAGAGGATAGGATAGACGATATGATAGGATAGAGGATAGGATAGGATAGACGATAGGATAGGATAGAGGATAGGATAGGATAGAGGATAGGATAGACGATAGGATAGGATAGACGATGGGATAGACGATAGGATAGGATAGAGGATAGGATAGGATAGAGGATAGGATAGGATAGAGGATAGGATAGGATAGAGGATAGGATAGGATAGAGGATAGGATAGGATAGAGGATAGGATAGGATAGAGGATAGGATAGGATAGAGGATAGGATAGGATAGAGGATAGGATAGGATAGAGGATAGGATAGGATAGAGGATAGGATAGAGGATAGGTTAGAGAATAGGTTAGGATAGACGATAGGATAGGATAGAGGATAGGATAGGATAGAGGATAGGATAGGATAGAGGATAGAATAGAGGATAGGATAGGATAGAGGATAGGATAGGATAGAGGATAGGATAGGGGATTTGATAGGATAGAGGCTAGGATAGGATAGAAGATAGGATAGGATAGGATAGAGGATAGGATAGAGGATAGGATAGGATAGAGGATAGGATAGGATAGAGGATAGGATAGGATAGAGGATAGGATAGGATAGAGGATAGGATAGGATAGAGGATAGGATAGGGGATTTGATAGGATAGAGGATAGGATAGGATAGAGGATATTATAGGATAGAGGATATGATAGGATAGAGGATAGGATAGGATAGGATAGAGGATAGGATAGGATAGAGGATAGGATAGGATAGAGGATAGGATAGGATAGAGGATAGGATAGGATAGAGGATAGGATAGGATAGAGGATAGGATAGGATAGAGGATAGGATAGGATAGAGGATAGGATAGGATAGAGGATAGGATAGGATAGAGGATAGGATAGGATAGAGGATAGGATAGAGGATAGGTTAGAGAATAGGTTAGGATAGAGGATAGGATAGGATAGAGGATAGGATAGGATAGAGGATAGGATAGGATAGAGGATAGGATAGGATAGAGGATAGGATAGAGGATAGGATAGGATAGAGGAAAGGATAGGATAGAAGATAGGATAGGATAGAGGATAGGATAGAGGATAGGATAGGATAGAGGATAGGATAGGATAGAGGATAGGATAGGATAGGATAGAGGATAGGATAGGATAGAGGATTGGATAGGATACAGCAAAGGATAGGATTGATGATAGATGATAGGATAGGATAGAGGATTGGATAGGATACAGGATAGGATAGGATAGAGGATAGGATAGGGGATTTGATAGGATAGAGGATAGGATAGGATAGAAGATGGGATAGGATAGAGAATAGGATAGGATAGAGGATAGGATAGGATAGAGGATAGGATAGGATAGAGGATAGGATAGGATAGAGGATAGGATAGAGGATAGAGGATAGGATGTGATAGAGGATTGGATAGGGGATAGGTTAGGATAGAGGATATGATAGGATAGAGGATAGGATAGGATAGAGGATTGGATAGGATAGAGGATAGGATAGGATAGAGGATAGGATAGAGGATAGGATAGAGAATAGGTTAGGATAGAGGATATGATAGGATAGAGGATAGGATAGGATAGAGGATAGGATAGGATAGAGGATAGGATAGGATAGAGGATTGGATAGGATAGAGGATAGATGATAGGATAGGATAGAGGATAGGATAGGGGATTTGATAGGATACAGGATAGGATAGAATAGAGGATATAATAGGATAGAGGATTGGATAGAGGATAGGATAGGATAGCGGATATTATAGGATAGAGGATAGGATAGGATAGAGGATAGGATAGGATAGAGGATAGGATAGGATAGAGGATAGGATAGACGATAGGATAGGATAGAGGATAGGATAGGATAGAGGATAGGATAGGATAGAGGATAGGATAGGATAGAGGATAGGATAGGATAGAGGATAGGATAGGATAGAGGATAGGATAGGATAGAGGATAGGATAGGATAGAGGATAGGATAGGATAGAGGATAGGATAGGATAGAGGATAGGATAGAGGATAGGATAGGATAGAGGAAAGGATAGGATAGAAGATAGGATAGGATAGAGGATAGGATAGAGGATAGGATAGGATAGAGGATAGGATAGGATAGAGGATAGGATAGGATAGGATAGAGGATAGGATAGGATAGAGGATTGAATAGGATACAGGAAAGGATAGGATTGATGATAGATGATAGGATAGGGTAGAGGATTGGATAGGATACAGGATAGGATAGGATAGAGGATAGGATAGGGGATTTGATAGGATAGAGGATAGGATAGGATAGAAGATGGGATAGGATAGAGAATAGGATAGGATAGAGGATAGGATAGGATAGAGGATAGGATAGGATAGAGGATAGGATAGGATAGAGGATAGGATAGAGGATAGAGGATAGGATGTGATAGAGGATTGGATAGGGGATAGGTTAGGATAGAGGATATGATAGGATAGAGGATAGGATAGGATAGAGGATTGGATAGGATAGAGGATAGGATAGGATAGAGGATAGGATAGAGGATAGGATAGAGAATAGGTTAGGATAGAGGATATGATAGGATAGAGGAGAGGATAGGATAGAGGATAGGATAGGATAGAGGATAGGATAGGATAGAGGATTGGATAGGATAGAGGATAGATGATAGGATAGGATAGAGGATAGGATAGGGGATTTGATAGGATACAGGATAGGATAGAATAGAGGATATAATAGGATAGAGGATTGGATAGAGGATAGGATAGGATAGCGGATATTATAGGATAGAGGATATGATAGGATAGAGGATAGGATAGGATAGAGGATAGGATAGGGGATTTGATAGGATAGAGGATATGATAGGATAGAAGATAGGATAGGGTAGAGGATAGGATAGGATAGAGGATAGGATAGGATAGAGGATAGGATATGATAGAGGATAGGATAGGCTAGAGGATAGGATAGGATAGAGGATAGGATAGACGATTGGATAGGAAAGAGGATAGGATAGGATAGAGGATAGGATAGGATAGAGGATAGGATAGACGATAGGATAGGATAGAGGATAGGATAGGGGATTTGATAGGATAGAGGATAGGATAGGACAGAAGATAGGATAGGATAGAGGATAGGATAGAGGATTGGATAGAGGATAGGATAGGATAGAGGATATTATAGGATAGAGGATATGATAGGATAGAGGATAGGATAGGATAGGATAGAGGATAGGATAGGATAGAGGATAGGATAGGATAGAGGATAGGATAGGATAGAGGATAGGATAGGATAGAGGATAGGATAGGATAGAGGATAGGATAGGATAGAGGATAGGATAGGATAGAGGATAGGATAGGATAGAGGATAGGATAGGATAGAGGATAGGATAGAGGATAGGTTAGAGAATAGGTTAGGATAGAGGATAGGATAGGATAGAGGATAGGATAGGATAGAGGATCGGATAGGATAGAGGATAGGATAGGATAGAGGATAGGATAGGATAGAGGATTGGATAGGATAGAGGATAGATGATAGGATAGGATAGAGTATAGGATAGGGGATTTGATAGGATAGAGGATAGGATAGGATAGAGGATAGGATAGGGGATTTGATAGGATAGAGGATATGATAGGATAGAGGATAGGATAGGATAGCGGATATTATAGGATAGAGGATAGGATAGGATAGAGGATAGGATAGGATAGAGGATAGGATAGGATAGAGGATAGGATAGACGATAGGATAGGATAGAGGATAGGATAGGATAGAGGATAGGATAGGATAGAGGATAGGATAGGATAGAGGATAGGATAGGATAGAGGATAGGATAGGATAGAGGATAGGATAGGATAGAGGATAGGATAGGATAGAGGATAGGATAGGATAGAGGATAGGATAGAGGATAGGATAGGATAGAGGAAAGGATTGGATAGAAGATAGGATAGGATAGAGGATAGGATAGAGGATAGGATAGGATAGAGGATAGGATAGGATAGAGGATAGGATAGGATAGGATAGAGGATAGGATAGGATAGAGGATTGAATAGGATCAGGAAAGGATAGGGATTGATGATAGATGATAGGATAGGGTAGAGGATTGGATAGGATACAGGATAGGATAGGATAGAGGATAGGATAGGGGATTTGATAGGATAGAGGATAGGATAGGATAGAAGATGGGATAGGATAGAGAATAGGATAGGATAGAGGATAGGATAGGATAGAGGATAGGATAGGATAGAGGATAGGATAGGATAGAGGATAGGATAGAGGATAGAGGATAGGATGTGATAGAGGATTGGATAGGGGATAGGTTAGGATAGAGGATATGATAGGATAGAGGATAGGATAGGATAGAGGATTGGATAGGATAGAGGATAGGATAGGATAGAGGATAGGATAGAGGATAGGATAGAGAATAGGTTAGGATAGAGGATATGATAGGATAGAGGATAGGATAGGATAGAGGATAGGATAGGATAGAGGATAGGATAGGATAGAGGATTGGATAGGATAGAGGATAGATGATAGGATAGGATAGAGGATAGGATAGGGGATTTGATAGGATACAGGATAGGATAGAATAGAGGATATAATAGGATAGAGGATTGGATAGAGGATAGGATAGGATAGCGGATATTATAGGATAGAGGATATGATAGGATAGAGGATAGGATAGGATAGAGGATAGGATAGGGGATTTGATAGGATAGAGGATATGATAGGATAGAAGATAGGATAGGGTAAGGATAGGATAGGATAGAGGATAGGATAGGATAGAGGATAGGATATGATAGAGGATAGGATAGGCTAGAGGATAGGATAGGATAGAGGATAGGATAGACGATTGGATAGGAAAGAGGATAGGATAGGATAGAGGATAGGATAGGATAGAGGATAGGATAGGATAGAGGATAGGATAGGATAGAGGATTGGATAGAGGATAGGATAGGATAGAAGATAGGATAGGATAGAGGATAGGATAGGATAGAGGATAGGATAGGATAGAGGATAGGATAGGATAGAGGATAGGATAGGCTAGAGGATAGGATAGGGGATTTGATAGGATAGAGGATAGGATAGGATAGAAGATAGGATAGGATAGAAGATAGGATAGGATAGAGGATAGGATAGGATAGAGGGTAGGATAGGATAGAGGATAGGATAGGATAGAGGATAGGATAGACGATATGATAGGATAGAGGATAGGATAGGATAGACGATAGGATAGGATAGAGGATAGGATAGGATAGAGGATAGGATAGACGATAGGATAGGATAGACGATGGATAGACGATAGATAGGATAGAGGATAGGATAGGATAGAGGATAGGATAGGATAGAGGATAGGATAGGATAGAGGATAGGATAGGATAGAGGATAGGATAGGATAGAGGATAGGATAGGATAGAGGATAGGATAGGATAGAGGATAGGATAGGATAGAGGATAGGATAGAGGATAGGTTAGAGAATAGGTTAGGATAGACGATAGGATAGGATAGAGGATAGGATAGGATAGAGGATAGGATAGGATAGAGGATAGAATAGAGGATAGGATAGGATAGAGGATAGGATAGGATAGAGGATAGGATAGGGGATTTGATAGGATAGAGGATAGGATAGGATAGAAGATAGGATAGGATAGGATAGAGGATAGGATAGAGGATAGGATAGGATAGAGGATAGGATAGGATAGAGGATAGGATAGGAAGAGGATAGGATAGGATAGAGGATAGGATAGGATAGAGGATAGGATAGGATAGAGGATAGGATAGAGGATAGGTTAGAGAATAGGTTAGGATAGACGATAGGATAGGATAGAGGATTGGATAGGATACAGGATAGGATAGGATAGAGGATAGGATAGGGGATTTGATAGGATAGAGGATAGGATAGGATAGAAGATGGGATAGGATAGAGAATAGGATAGGATAGAGGATAGGATATGATAGGGGATTGGATAGGTTAGAGCATAGGATAGGATAGAGGATAGGATAGGATAGAGGATAGGATAGGATAGAGGATAGGATGTGATAGAGGATTGGATAGGGGATAGGTTAGGATAGAGGATATGATAGGATAGAGGATAGGATAGGATAGAGGATTGGATAGGATAGAGGATAGGATAGGATAGAGGATAGGATAGAGGATAGGATAGAGAATAGGTTAGGATAGAGGATATGATAGGATAGAGGATAGGATAGGATAGAGGATAGTATAGGATAGAGGATAGGATAGGATAGAGGATTGGATAGGATAGAGGATAGATGATAGGATAGGGGATTGATAGGATACAGGATAGGATAGAATAGAGGATAGGATAGGATAGAGGATTGGATAGAGGATAGGATAGGATAGCGGATATTATAGGATAGAGGATATGATAGGATAGAGGATAGGATAGGATAGAGGATAGGATAGGGGATTTGATAGGATAGAGGATAGGATAGGATAGAGGATAGGATAGGATAGAGTATAGGATAGGATAGAGGATAGGATAGAGGATAGGATAGGATAGAGGATAGGATAGGATAGAGGATAGGATAGGATAGAGGATAGGATAGGATAGAGGATAGGATAGGATAGAGGATAGGATAGGATAGAGGATAGGATAGGATAGAGGATAGGATAGGATAGAGGATAGGATAGGATAGGATAGAGGATGGGATAGGATAGAGGATTGGATAGGATACAGGAAAGGATAGGATTGATGATAGATGATAGGATAGGATAGAGGATTGGATAGGATACAGGATAGGATAGGATAGAGGATAGGATAGGGGATTTGATAGGATAGAGGATAGGATAGGATAGAAGATGGGATAGGATAGAGAATAGGATAGGATAGAGGATAGGATATGATAGGGGATTGGATAGGTTAGAGCATAGGATAGTATAGAGGATAGGATAGGATAGAGGATAGGATAGGATAGAGGATAGGATGTGATAGAGGATTGGATAGGGGATAGGTTAGGATAGAGGATATGATAGGATAGAGGATAGGATAGGATAGAGGATTGGATAGGATAGAGGATAGGATAGGATAGAGGATAGGATAGAGAATAGGTTAGGATAGAGGATATGATAGGATAGAAGGATAGGATAGGATAGAGGATAGGATTGGATAGAGGATAGGATAGGATAGAGGATTGGATAGGATAGAGGATAGATGATAGGATAGGGGATTTGATAGGATACAGGATAGGATAGAATAGAGGATAGGATAGGATAGAGGATTGGATAGAGGATAGGATAGGATAGAGGATATTATAGGATAGAGGATAGGATAGGATAGAGGATAGGATAGGGGATTTGATAGGATAGAGGATAGGATAGGATAGAAGATGGGATAGGATAGAGAATAGGATAGGATAGAGGATAGGATATGATAGGGGATTGGATAGGTTAGAGCATAGGATAGGATAGAGGATAGGATAGGATAGAGGATAGGATAGGATAGAGGATAGGATGTGATAGAGGATTGGATAGGGGATAGGTTAGGATAGAGGATATGATAGGATAGAGGATAGGATAGGATAGAGGATTGGATAGGATAGAGGATAGGATAGGATAGAGGATAGGATAGAGGATAGGATAGAGAATAGGTTAGGATAGAGGATATGATAGGATAGAGGATAGGATAGGATAGAGGATAGGATAGGATAGAGGATAGGATAGGGGATTTGATAGGATAGAGGATAGGATAGGATAGAGGATAGGATAGGATAGAGGATAGGATAGGATAGAGGATAGGATAGACGATATGATAGGATAGAGCATAGGATAGGATAGACGATAGGATAGGATAGAGGATAGGATAGGATAGAGGATAGGATAGACGATAGGATAGGATAGACGATGGGATAGACGATAGGATAGGATAGAGGATAGGATAGGATAGAGGATAGGATAGGATAGAGGATAGGATAGGATAGAGGATAGGATAGGGGATTTGATAGGATACAGGATAGGATAGAATAGAGGATAGGATAGGATAGAGGATTGGATAGAGGATAGGATAGGATAGAGGATATTATAGGATAGAGGATAGGATAGGATAGAGGATAGGATAGGATAGAGAATAGGATAGGATAGAGGATAGGATGGGATAGAGGATTGGATAGGGGATAGGTTAGGATAGAGGATATTATAGGATAGAGGATATGATAGGATAGAGGATAGGATAGGATAGAGGATTGGATAGGATAGAGGATAGGATAGGGGATTTGATAGGATACAGGATAGGATAGAATAGAGGATAGGATAGGATAGAGGATTGGATAGAGGATAGGATAGGATAGAGGATATTATAGGATAGAGGATAGGATAGGATAGAGGATAGGATAGGATAGAGGATAGGATAGGATAGAGGATTGGATAGGATACGGGAAGGATAGAATAGACGATAGGATAGGATAGAGGATAGGATAGGGGATTTGATAGGATACAGGATAGGATAGAATAGAGGATAGGATAGGATAGAGGATTGGATAGAGGATAGGATAGGATAGAGGATTGGATAGGATACGGGAAGGATAGAATAGACGATAGGATAGGATAGAGGATAGGATAGGGGATTTGATAGGATACAGGATAGGATAGAATAGAGGATAGGATAGGATAGAGGATTGGATAGAGGATAGGATAGGATAGAGGATATTATAGGATAGAGGATAGGATAGGATAGAGGATAGGATAGGATAGAGAATAGGATAGGATAGAGGATAGGATGGGATAGAGGATTGGATACGGGATAGGTTAGGATAGAGGATATTATAGGATAGAGGATATGATAGGATAGAGGATAGGATAGGATAGAGGATTGGATAGGATAGAGGATAGGATAGGATAGAGGATAGGATAGAGGATAGGATAGAGAATAGGTTAGGATAGAGGATAGGATAGGATAGAGGATAGAATAGGATAGAGGATAGGACAGGATAGAGGATAGGATAGGATTGAGGATAGATGATAGGATAGGATAGAAGATAGGATAGGATAGAGGATAAGATAGGATAGAGGATAGGATAGACGATAGGATAGGATAGAGGATAGGATAGGATAGAGGATAGGATAGGATAGAGGATAGGATAGAGGATAGGATAGGATAGAGGATAGGATAGGATAGAAGATAGGATAGGATAGGATAGAGGATAGGATAGAGGATAGGATAGGATAGAGGATAGGATAGGTAAGGATAGAGGAAAGGATAGGATAGAGGATTGGATAGGATACAGGAAAGGATAGGATTGGTGATAGATGATAGGAGAGGATAGAGGATTGGATAGGACACAGGATAGGATAGGATAGAGGATAGGATAGGATAGAGGATTGGATAGGATAGAGGATAGATGATAGGATAGGATACAGTATAGGATAGAGGATAGGATAGGATAGAGGATAGGATAGGATAGAGGATAGGATAGACGATATGATAGGATAGAGGATAATATAGGATAGACGATAGGATAGGATAGAGGATAGGATAGGATAGAGGATAGGATAGACGATAGGATAGGATAGACGATGGGATAGACGATAGGATAGGATAGAGGATAGGATAGGATAGAGGATAGGATAGGATAGAGGATAGGATAGGATAGAGGATAGGATAGGATAGAGGATAGGATAGGATAGAGGATAGGATAGGATAGAGGATAGGATAGGATAGATGATTGGATAGGATACGGGAAGGATAGAATAGACGATAGGATAGGATAGAGGATAGGATAGGGGATTTGATAGGATACAGGATAGGATACAATAGAGGATAGGATAGGATAGAGGATTGGATAGAGGATAGGATAGGATAGAGGATATTATAGGATAGAGGATAGGATAGGATAGAGGATAGGATAGGATAGAGAATAGGATAGGATAGAGGATAGGATGGGATAGAGGATAGGATAGGATTGAGGATAGATGATAGGATAGGATAGAAGATAGGATAGGATAGAGGATAGGATAGAGGATAGGATAGGATAGAGGATAGGATAGGATAGAGGATACGATAGAGGATAGGATAGGATAGAGGATAGGATAGGATAGAAGATAGGATAGGATAGGATAGAGGATAGGATAGAGGATAGGATAGGATAGAGGATAGGATAGGTAAGGATAGAGGATAGGATAGGATAGAGGATTGGATAGGATACAGGAAAGGATAGGATTGATGATAGATGATAGGAGAGGATAGAGGATTGGATAGGACACAGGATAGGATAGGATAGAGGATAGGATAGGGGATTTGATAGGATAGAGGATAGGATAGGATAGAAGATGGGATAGGATAGAGAATAGGATAGGATAGAGGATAGGATATGATAGGGGATTGGATAGGTTAGAGCATAGGATAGGATAGAGGATAGGATAGACGATAGGATAGGATAGAGGATAGGATAGGATAGAGGATAGGATAGGATAGGATAGGATAGAGGATAGGATAGGATAGAGGATAGGATAGGATAGAGGATAGGATAGGATAGAGGATAGGATAGGATAGAGGATAGGATAGGATAAGAGGATAGGATAGGATAGAGGATAGGATAGAGGATAGGTTAGAGAATAGGTTAGGATAGACGATAGGATAGGATAGAGGATAGGATAGGATAGAGGATAGGATAGGATAGAGGATAGGATAGAGGATAGGATAGGATAGAGGATAGGATAGGGGATTTGATCGGATAGAGGATAGGATAGGATAGAAGATAGGATAGGATAGGATAGAGGATAGGATAGAGGATAGGATAGGATAGAGGATAGGATAGGATAGGATAGGATAGAGGATAGGATAGGATAGAGGATTGGATAGGATACAGGAAAGGATAGGATTGATGATAGATGATAGGATAGGATAGAGGATTGGATAGGATACAGGATAGGATAGGATAGAGGATAGGATAGGGGATTTGATAGGATAGAGGATAGGATAGGATAGAAGATGGGGTAGGATAGAGAATAGGATAGGATAGAGGATAGGATATGATAGGGGATTGGATAGGTTAGAGCATAGGATAGGATAGAGGATAGGATAGGATAGAGGATAGGATAGGATAGAGGATAGGATGTGATAGAGGATTGGATAGGGGATAGGTTAGGATAGAGGATATGATAGGATAGAGGATAGGATAGGATAGAGGATTGGATAGGATAGAGGATAGGATAGGATAGAGGATAGGATAGAGGATAGGATAGAGAATAGGTTAGGATAGAGGATATGATAGGATAGAGGATAGGATAGGATAGAGGATAGGATAGGATAGAGGATAGGATAGGATAGAGGATTGGATAGGATAGAGGATAGATGATAGGATAGGGGATTTGATAGGATACAGGATAGGATAGAATAGAGGATAGGATAGGATAGAGGATTGGATAGAGGATAGGATAGGATAGCGGATATTATAGATAGAGGATATGATAGGATAGAGGATAGGATAGGATAGAGGATAGTATAGGGGATTTGATAGGATAGAGGATAGGATAGAGGATAGGATAGAGGATAGGATAGAGAATAGGTTAGGATAGAGGATATGATAGGATAGAGGATAGGATAGGATAGAGGATAGGATAGGATAGAGGATAGGATAGGATAGAGGATTGGATAGGATAGAGGATAGATGATAGGATAGGATACAGTATAGGATAGGGGATTTGATAGGATAGAGGATAGGATAGGATAGGATAGAGGATAGGATAGGATAGAGGATAGGATAGGATAGAGGATAGGATAGGATAGAGGATAGGATAGGATAGAGGAT
This sequence comes from Halictus rubicundus, assembly GCF_050948215.1. NCBI lineage: Eukaryota > Metazoa > Arthropoda > Insecta > Hymenoptera > Halictidae > Halictus > Halictus rubicundus. Next base: position 33,043 of record NW_027489003.1, on the reverse strand, counting down.
AGGATAGGATAGAGGATTGGATAGGATAGAGGATAGATGATAGGATAGGATACAGTATAGGATAGGGGATTTGATAGGATAGAGGATAGGATAGGATAGGATAGAGGATAGGATAGGATAGAGGATAGGATAGGATAGAGGATAGGATAGGATAGAGGATAGGATAGGATAGACGATAGGATAGACGATAGGATAGGATAGAGGATAGGATAGGATAGAGGATAGGATAGGATAGAGGGTAGGATAGGCTAGAGGATAGGATAGGATAGAGGATTGGATAGAGGATAGGATAGGATAGAGGATATTATAGGATATAGGATATGATAGGATAGAGGATAGGATAGGATAGAGGATAGGATAGGCTAGAGGATAGGATAGGATAGAGGATAGGATAGAGGATTGGCTAGGATAGATGATATTATAGTATAGAGGATAGGATAGGCTTGAGGATAGGATAGGATGGAGAATAGGATAGGATAGAGGATAGGATAGGATAGAGGATAGGATAGGATAGAGGATAGGATAGGGGATTTGATAGGATAGAGGATAGGATAGGATAGAAGATAGGATAGGATAGAGGATAGGATAGGGGATTTGATAGGATAGAGGATATTATAGGATAGAGGATAGGATAGAGGATAGGATAGGATAGAGGAGAGGATAGGATAGAGGATAGGATAGGATAGAGGATTGGATAGGATACAGGAAAGGATAGGATTGATGATAGATGATAGGATAGGATAGAGGATTGGATAGGATACAGGATAGGATAGGATAGAGGATAGGATAGGGGATTTGATAGGATAGAGGATAGGATAGGATAGAACATAGGATAGGAGAGAAGATAGGATAGGATAGAGGATAGGATAGGATAGAGGGTAGGATAGGATAGGATAGAGGATAAGATAGACGATATGATAGGATAGAGGATAGGATAGGATAGACGATAGGATAGGATAGAGGATAGGATAGGATAGATGATAGGATAGGATAGAGGATACGATAGGATAGAGGATAGGATAGAGGATAGGATAGAGAATAGGTTAGGACAGAGGATAGGATATGATATAGGATAGGATAGGATAGAGGATAGGATAGGATAGAGGATAGGATAGGATAGAGGATAGGATAGGATAGAGGATAGGATAGGATAGAGGATAGGATAGGATAGAGGATAGGATAGGATAGAGGATAGGATAGGATAGAGGACAGGATAGGATAGAGGATAGGATAGGATAGAGGATAGGATAGGATAGAGGATAGGATAGGATAGAGGATAGGATAGGATAGAGGATAGGATAGGATAGAGGATAGGATAGGATAGAGGATAGGATAGGATAGAGGACAGGATAGGATAGAGGATATGATAGGATAGAGGATAGGATAGGATAGAGGATAGGATAGGATAGAGGATAGGATAGGATAGAGGATTGGATAGGATAGAGGATAGATGATAGGATAGGATAGAGGATAGGATAGGGGATTTGATAGGATAGAGGATAGGATAGGATAGGATAGAGGATAGGATAGGATAGAGGATAGGATAGGATAGAGGATAGGATAGGATAGAGGATAGGATAGGATAGAGGATAGGATAGGATAGAGGATAGGATAGGATAGAGGATAGGATAGGATAGAGGATAGGATAGGATAGAGGATAGGATAGGATAGAGGATAGGATAGGATAGACGATAGGATAGACGATAGGATAGGATAGAGGATAGGATAGGATAGACGATAGGATAGTATAGATGATAGGATAGGGGATTTGATAGGATACAGGATAGGATAGAATAGAGGATAGGATAGGATAGAGGATTGGATAGAGGATAGGATAGGATAGAGGATATTATAGGATAGAGGATATGATAGGATAGAGGATAGGATAGGATAGAGGCTAGGATAGGATAGAGGATAGGATAGGATAGAGGATAGGATAGGATAGAGGATAGGATAGGATAGAGGATAGGATAGACGATAGGATAGGATAGAGGATAGGATAGGATAGGATAGAGGATAGGATAGGATAGAGGATAGGATAGGATAGAGGATAGGATAGGATAGAGGATAGGATAGGATAGAGGATAGGATAGGATAGAGGATAGGATAGAGGATAGGATAGGATAGAGGAAAGGATAGGATAGAAGATAGGATAGGATAGAGGATAGGATAGAGGATAGGATAGGATAGAGGATAGGATAGGATAGACGATAGGATAGACGATAGGATAGGATAGAGGATAGGATAGGATAGACGATAGGGTAGGATAGATGATAGGAAAGGGGATTTGATAAGATACAGGATAGGATAGAATAGAGGATAGGATAGGATAGAGGATTGGATAGAGGATAGGATAGGATAGAGGATATTATAGGATATAGGATATGATAGGATAGAGGATAGGATAGGATAGAGGATAGGATAGGGGATTTGATAGGATAGAGGATATTATAGGATAGAGGATAGGATAGAGGATAGGATAGGATAGAGGAGAGGATAGGATAGAGGATAGGATAGGCTAGAGGATAGGATAGGATAGAGGATAGGATAGAGGATTGGCTAGGATAGATGATATTATAGTATAGAGGATAGGATAGGCTTGAGGATAGGATAGGATGGAGAATAGGATAGGATAGAGGATAGGATAGGATAGAGGATAGGATAGGATAGAGGATAGGATAGGGGATTTGATAGGATAGAGGATAGGATAGGATAGAAGATAGGATAGGATAGAGGATAGGATAGGGGATTTGATAGGATAGAGGATATTATAGGATAGAGGATAGGATAGAGGATAGGATAGGATAGAGGAGAGGATAGGATAGAGGATAGGATAGGATAGAGGATTGGATAGGATACAGGAAAGGATAGGATTGATGATAGATGATAGGATAGGATAGAGGATTGGATAGGATACAGGATAGGATAGGATAGAGGATAGGATAGGGGATTTGATAGGATAGAGGATAGGATAGGATAGAAGATAGGATAGGAGAGAAGATAGGATAGGATAGAGGATAGGATAGGATAGAGGGTAGGATAGGATAGGATAGAGGATAAGATAGACGATATGATAGGATAGAGGATAGGATAGGATAGACGATAGGATAGGATAGAGGATAGGATAGGATAGATGATAGGATAGGATAGAGGATACGATAGGATAGAGGATAGGATAGAGGATAGGATAGAGAATAGGTTAGGACAGAGGATAGGATATGATATAGGATAGGATAGGATAGAGGATAGGATAGGATAGAGGATAGGATAGGATAGAGGATAGGATAGGATAGAGGATAGGATAGGATAGAGGATAGGATAGGATAGAGGATAGGATAGGATAGAGGATAGGATAGGATAGAGGATAGGATAGGATAGAGGATAGGATAGGATAGAGGACAGGATAGGATAGAGGATAGGATAGGATAGAGGATAGGATGTGATAGAGGATTGGATAGGGGATAGGTTAGGATAGAGGATATGATAGGATAGAGGATAGGATAGGATAGAGGATTGGATAGGATAGAGGATAGGATAGGATAGAGGATAGGATAGGATAGAGGATAGGATAGAGGATAGGTTAGAGAATAGGTTAGGATAGAGGATAGGATAGGATAGAGGATAGGATAGGATAGAGGATAGGATAGGATAGAGGATAGGATAGGATAGAGGATAGGATAGGATAGAGGATAGGATAGGATAGAGGACAGGATAGGATAGAGGATATGATAGGATAGAGGATAGGATAGGATAGAGGATAGGATAGGATAGAGGATAGGATAGGATAGAGGATTGGATAGGATAGAGGATAGATGATAGGATAGGATAGAGGATAGGATAGGGGATTTGATAGGATAGAGGATAGGATAGGATAGGATAGAGGATAGGATAGGATAGAGGATAGGATAGGATAGAGGATAGGATAGGATAGAGGATAGGATAGGATAGACGATAGGATAGACGATAGGATAGGATAGAGGATAGGATAGGATAGACGATAGGATAGGATAGATGATAGGATAGGGGATTTGATAGGATACAGGATAGGATAGAATAGAGGATAGGATAGGATAGAGGATTGGATAGAGGATAGGATAGGATAGAGGATATTATAGGATAGAGGATATGATAGGATAGAGGATAGGATAGGATAGAGGCTAGGATAGGATAGAGGATAGGATAGGATAGAGGATAGGATAGGATAGAGGATAGGATAGGATAGAGGATAGGATAGACGATAGGATAGGATAGAGGATAGGATAGGATAGAGGATAGGATAGGATAGGATAGAGGATAGGATAGGATAGAGGATAGGATAGGATAGAGGATAGGATAGGATAGAGGATAGGATAGGATAGAGGATAGGATAGGATAGAGGATAGGATAGGATAGAGGATAGGATAGAGGATAGGATAGGATAGAGGAAAGGATAGGATAGAAGATAGGATAGGATAGAGGATAGGATAGAGGATAGGATAGGATAGAGGATAGGATAGGATAGAGGATAGGATAGGATAGAGGATAGGATAGGATAGAGGATAGGATAGGATAGGATAGAGGATAGGATAGGATAGAGGATTGGATAGGATACAGGAAAGGATAGGATTGATGATAGATGATAGGATAGGATAGAGGATTGGATAGGATACAGGATAGGATAGGATAGAGGATAGGATAGGGGATTTGATAGGATAGAGGATAGGATAGGATAGAAGATGGGATAGGATAGAGAATAGGATAGGATAGAGGATAGGATAGGATAGAGGATAGGATAGGATAGAGGATAGGATAGGATAGAGGATAGGATAGAGGATGGAGGATAGGATGTGATAGAGGATTGGATAGGGGATAGGTTAGGATAGAGGATATGATAGGATAGAGGATAGGATAGGATAGAGGATTGGATAGGATAGCGGATAGGATAGGATAGAGGATAGGATAGAGGATAGGATAGAGAATAGGTTAGGATAGAGGATATGATAGGATAGAGGATAGGATAGGATAGAGGATAGGATAGGATAGAGGATAGGATAGGATAGAGGATTGGATAGGATAGAGGATAGATGATAGGATAGGATAGAGGATAGGATAGGGGATTTGATAGGATACAGGATAGGATAGAATAGAGGATATAATAGGATAGAGGATTGGATAGAGGATAGGATAGGATAGCGGATATTATAGGATAGAGGATAGGATAGGATAGAGGATAGGATAGGATAGAGGATAGGATAGGATAGAGGATAGGATAGACGATAGGATAGGATAGAGGATAGGATAGGATAGAGGATAGGATAGGATAGAGGATAGGATAGGATAGAGGATAGGATAGGATAGAGGATAGGATAGGATAGAGGATAGGATAGGATAGAGGATAGGATAGAGGATAGGATAGGATAGAGGAAAGGATAGGATAGAAGATAGGATAGGATAGAGGATAGGATAGAGGATAGGATAGAGGATAGGATAGGATAGAGGATAGGATAGGATAGAGGATAGGATAGGATAGAGGATAGGATAGGATAGGATAGAGGATAGGATAGGATAGAGGATTGAATAGGATACAGGAAAGGATAGGATTGATGATAGATGATAGGATAGGGTAGAGGATTGGATAGGATACAGGATAGGATAGGATAGAGGATAGGATAGGGGATTTGATAGGATAGAGGATAGGATAGGATAGAAGATGGGATAGGATAGAGAATAGGATAGGATAGAGGATAGGATAGGATAGAGGATAGGATAGGATAGAGGATAGGATAGGATAGAGGATAGGATAGAGGATAGAGGATAGGATGTGATAGAGGATTGGATAGGGGATAGGTTAGGATAGAGGATATGATAGGATAGAGGATAGGATAGGATAGAGGATTGGATAGGATAGAGGATAGGATAGGATAGAGGATAGGATAGAGGATTGGATAGAGAATAGGTTAGGATAGAGGATATGATAGGATAGAGGATAGGATAGGATAGAGGATAGGATAGGATAGAGGATAGGATAGGATAGAGGATTGGATAGGATAGAGGATAGATGATAGGATAGGATAGAGGATAGGATAGGGGATTTGATAGGATACAGGATAGGATAGAATAGAGGATATAATAGGATAGAGGATTGGATAGAGGATAGGATAGGATAGCGGATATTATAGGATAGAGGATATGATAGGATAGAGGATAGGATAGGATAGAGGATAGGATAGGGGATTTGATAGGATAGAGGATATGATAGGATAGAAGATAGGATAGGATAGAGGATAGGATAGGATAGAGGATAGGATAGGATAGAGGATAGGATAGGGGATTTGATAGGATAGAGGATAGGATAGGACAGAAGATAGGATAGGATAGAGGATAGGATAGAGGATTGGATAGAGGATAGGATAGGATAGAGGATATTATAGGATAGAGGATATGATAGGATAGAGGATAGGATAGGATAGGATAGAGGATAGGATAGGATAGAGGATAGGATAGGATAGAGGATAGGATAGGATAGAGGATAGGATAGGATAGAGGATAGGATAGGATAGAGGATAGGATAGGATAGAGGATAGGATAGGATAGAGGATAGGATAGGATAGAGGATAGGATAGAGGATAGGTTAGAGAATAGGTTAGGATAGAGGATAGGATAGGATAGAGGATAGGATAGGATAGAGGATCGGATAGGATAGAGGATAGGATAGGATAGAGGATAGGATAGGATAGAGGATTGGATAGGATAGAGGATAGATGATAGGATAGGATAGAGTATAGGATAGGGGATTTGATAGGATAGAGGATAGGATAGGATAGAGGATAGGATAGGACAGAGGATAGGATAGGGGATAGGATAGGATAGTAGATATTATAGGATAGAGGATAGGATAGGATAGAGGATAGGATAGGATAGAGGATAGGATAGACGATAGGATAGGATAGAGGATAGGATAGGATAGAGGATAGGATAGGATAGAGGATAGGATAGGATAGAGGATAGGATAGACGATAGGATAGGATACAGGATAGGATAGGATAGAGGATAGGATAGGGGATTTGATAGGATAGAGGATTTTATAGGATACAGGAAAGGATGGGATTGATGATAGATGATAGGATAGGATAGAGGATTGGATAGGATACAGGATAGGATAGGATAGAGGATAGGATAGGGGATTTGAAAGGATAGAGGATATTATAGGATAGAGGATAGGATAGAGGATAGGATAGGATAGAGGACAGGATAGGATAGAGGATAGGATAGGATAGAGGACAGGATAGGATAGAGGATAGGATAGGATAGAGGATTGGATAGGATACAGGAAAGGATAGGATTGATGATAGATGATAGAATAGGATAGAGGATTGGATAGGATACAGGATAGGATAGGATAGAGGATAGGATAGGGGATTTGATAGGGTAGAGGATAGGATAGGATAGAAGATAGGATAGGATAGAGGATAGGATAGGATAGAGGATAGGATAGGATAGAGGATAGGATAGGATAGAGGATAGGATAGACGATAGGATAGACGATAGGATAGGATAGAGGATAGGATAGAGGATAGGATAGAGGATAGGATAGGATAGAGGATAGGATAGGATAGAGGATAGGACAGGATAGAGGATAGGACAGGATAGAGGATAGGATAGACGATAGGATAGGATAGACGATGGGATAGACGATAGGATAGGATAGAGGATAGGATAGGATAGAGGATAGGATAGGATAGAGGATAGGATAGGATAGAGGATAGGATAGGATAGAGGATATTATAGGATAGAGGATAGGATAGGATAGAGGATAGGATAGGATAGAGAATAGGATAGGATAGAGGATAGGATGGGATAGAAGATTGGATAGGGGATAGGTTAGGATAGAGGATATTATAGGATAGAGGATATGATAGGATAGAGGATAGGATAGGATAGAGGATTGGATAGGATAGAGGATAGGATAGGGGATTTGATAGGATACAGGATAGGATAGAATAGAGGATAGGATAGGATAGAGGATTGGATAGAGGATAGGATAGGATAGAGGATATTATAGGATAGAGGATAGGATAGGATAGAGGATAGGATAGGATAGAGGATAGGATAGGATAGAGGATTGGATAGGATACGGGAAGGATAGAATAGACGATAGGATAGGATAGAGGATAGGATAGGGGATTTGATAGGATACAGGATAGGATAGAATAGAGGATAGGATAGGATAGAGGATTGGATAGAGGATAGGATAGGATAGAGGATATTATAGGATAGAGGATAGGATAGGATAGAGGATAGGATAGGATAGAGAATAGGATAGGATAGAGGATAGGATGGGATAGAGGATTGGATACGGGATAGGTTAGGATAGAGGATATTATAGGATAGAGGATATGATAGGATAGAGGATAGGATAGGATAGAGGATTGGATAGGATAGAGGATAGGATAGGATAGAGGATAGGATAGAGGATAGGATAGAGAATAGGTTAGGATAGAGGATAGGATAGGATAGAGGATAGAATAGGATAGAGGATAGGACAGGATAGAGGATAGGATAGGATTGAGGATAGATGATAGGATAGGATAGAAGATAGGATAGGATAGAGGATAAGATAGGATAGAGGATAGGATAGACGATAGGATAGGATAGAGGATAGGATAGGATAGAGGATAGGATAGGATAGAGGATAGGATAGGATAGAGGATAGGATAGGATAGAAGATAGGATAGGATAGGATAGAGGATAGGATAGAGGATAGGATAGGATAGAGGATAGGATAGGTAAGGATAGAGGAAAGGATAGGATAGAGGATTGGATAGGATACAGGAAAGGATGGGATTGGTGATAGATGATAGGAGAGGATAGAGGATTGGATAGGACACAGGATAGGATAGGATAGAGGATAGGATAGGATAGAGGATTGGATAGGATAGAGGATAGATGATAGGATAGGATACAGTATAGGATAGAGGATAGGATAGGATAGAGGATAGGATAGGATAGAGGATAGGATAGACGATATGATAGGATAGAGGATAGGATAGGATAGACGATAGGATAGGATAGAGGATAGGATAGGATAGAGGATAGGATAGACGATAGGATAGGATAGACGATGGGATAGACGATAGGATAGGATAGAGGATAGGATAGGATAGAGGATAGGATAGGATAGAGGATAGGATAGGATAGAGGATAGGATAGGATAGAGGATAGGATAGGATAGAGGATAGGATAGGATAGAGGATAGGATAGGATAGAGGATAGGATAGGATAGATGATTGGATAGGATACGGGAAGGATAGAATAGACGATAGGATAGGATAGAGGATAGGATAGGGGATTTGATAGGATACAGGATAGGATACAATAGAGGATAGGATAGGATAGAGGATTGGATAGAGGATAGGATAGGATAGAGGATATTATAGGATAGAGGATAGGATAGGATAGAGGATAGGATAGGATAGAGAATAGGATAGGATAGAGGATAGGATGGGATAGAGGATAGGATAGGATTGAGGATAGATGATAGGATAGGATAGAAGATAGGATAGGATAGAGGATAGGATAGAGGATAGGATAGGATAGAGGATAGGATAGGATAGAGGATACGATAGAGGATAGGATAGGATAGAGGATAGGATAGGATAGAAGATAGGATAGGATAGGATAGAGGATAGGATAGAGGATAGGATAGGATAGAGGATAGGATAGGTAAGGATAGAGGATAGGATAGGATAGAGGATTGGATAGGATACAGGGAAGGATAGGATTGATGATAGATGATAGGAGAGGATAGAGGATTGGATAGGACACAGGATAGGATAGGATAGAGGATAGGATAGGGGATTTGATAGGATAGAGGATAGGATAGGATAGAAGATGGGATAGGATAGAGAATAGGATAGGATAGAGGATAGGATATGATAGGGGATTGGATAGGTTAGAGCATAGGATAGGATAGAGGATAGGATAGACGATAGGATAGGATAGAGGATAGGATAGGATAGAGGATAGGATAGGATAGGATAGGATAGAGGATAGGATAGGATAGAGGATAGGATAGGATAGAGGATAGGATAGGATAGAGGATAGGATAGGATAGAGGATAGGATAGGATAGAGGATAGGATAGAGGATAGGTTAGAGAATAGGTTAGGATAGACGATAGGATAGGATAGAGGATAGGATAGGATAGAGGATAGGATAGGATAGAGGATAGGATAGAGGATAGGATAGGATAGAGGATAGGATAGGGGATTTGATCGGATAGAGGATAGGATAGGATAGAAGATAGGATAGGATAGGATAGAGGATAGGATAGAGGATAGGATAGGATAGAGGATAGGATAGGATAGGATAGGATAGAGGATAGGATAGGATAGAGGATTGGATAGGATGCAGGAAAGGATAGGATTGATGATAGATGATAGGATAGGATAGAGGATTGGATAGGATACAGGATAGGATAGGATAGAGGATAGGATAGGGGATTTGATAGGATAGAGGATAGGATAGGATAGAAGATGGGGTAGGATAGAGAATAGGATAGGATAGAGGATAGGATATGATAGGGGATTGGATAGGTTAGAGCATAGGATAGGATAGAGGATAGGATAGGATAGAGGATAGGATAGGATAGAGGATAGGATGTGATAGAGGATTGGATAGGGGATAGGTTAGGATAGAGGATATGATAGGATAGAGGATAGGATAGGATAGAGGATTGGATAGGATAGAGGATAGGATAGGATAGAGGATAGGATAGAGGATAGGATAGAGAATAGGTTAGGATAGAGGATATGATAGGATAGAGGATAGGATAGGATAGAGGATAGGATAGGATAGAGGATAGGATAGGATAGAGGATTGGATAGGATAGAGGATAGATGATAGGATAGGGGATTTGATAGGATACAGGATAGGATAGAATAGAGGATAGGATAGGATAGAGGATTGGATAGAGGATAGGATAGGATAGCGGATATTATAGGATAGAGGATATGATAGGATAGAGGATAGGATAGGATAGAGGATAGTATAGGGGATTTGATAGGATAGAGGATAGGATAGGATAGAGGATAGGATAGAGGATAGGATAGAGGATAGGATAGAGAATAGGTTAGGATAGAGGATATGATAGGATAGAGGATAGGATAGGATAGAGGATAGGATAGGATAGAGGATAGGATAGGATAGAGGATTGGATAGGATAGAGGATAGATGATAGGATAGGATACAGTATAGGATAGGGGATTTGATAGGATAGAGGATAGGATAGGATAGGATAGAGGATAGGATAGGATAGAGGATAGGATAGGATAGAGGATAGGATAGGATAGAGGATAGGATAGGATAGAGGATTGGATAGGATAGAGGATAGATGATAGGATAGGATACAGTATAGGATAGGGGATTTGATAGGATAGAGGATAGGATAGGATAGGATAGAGGATAGGATAGGATAGAGGATAGGATAGGATAGAGGATAGGATAGGATAGAGGATAGGATAGGATAGACGATAGGATAGACGATAGGATAGGATAGAGGATAGGATAGGATAGAGGATAGGATAGGATAGAGGGTAGGATAGGCTAGAGGATAGGATAGGATAGAGGATTGGATAGAGGATAGGATAGGATAGAGGATATTATAGGATATAGGATATGATAGGATAGAGGATAGGATAGGATAGAGGATAGGATAGGCTAGAGGATAGGATAGGATAGAGGATAGGATAGAGGATTGGCTAGGATAGATGATATTATAGTATAGAGGATAGGATAGGCTTGAGGATAGGATAGGATGGAGAATAGGATAGGATAGAGGATAGGATAGGATAGAGGATAGGATAGGATAGAGGATAGGATAGGGGATTTGATAGGATAGAGGATAGGATAGGATAGAAGATAGGATAGGATAGAGGATAGGATAGGGGATTTGATAGGATAGAGGATATTATAGGATAGAGGATAGGATAGAGGATAGGATAGGATAGAGGAGAGGATAGGATAGAGGATAGGATAGGATAGAGGATTGGATAGGATACAGGAAAGGATAGGATTGATGATAGATGATAGGATAGGATAGAGGATTGGATAGGATACAGGATAGGATAGGATAGAGGATAGGATAGGGAATTTGATAGGATAGAGGATAGGATAGGATAGAACATAGGATAGGAGAGAAGATAGGATAGGATAGAGGATAGGATAGGATAGAGGGTAGGATAGGATAGGATAGAGGATAAGATAGACGATATGATAGGATAGAGGATAGGATAGGATAGACGATAGGATAGGATAGAGGATAGGATAGGATAGATGATAGGATAGGATAGAGGATACGATAGGATAGAGGATAGGATAGAGGATAGGATAGAGAATAGGTTAGGACAGAGGATAGGATATGATATAGGATAGGATAGGATAGAGGATAGGATAGGATAGAGGATAGGATAGGATAGAGGATAGGATAGGATAGAGGATAGGATAGGATAGAGGATAGGATAGGATAGAGGATAGGATAGGATAGAGGATAGGATAGGATAGAGGATAGGATAGGATAGAGGACAGGATAGGATAGAGGATAGGATAGGATAGAGGATAGGATAGGATAGACGATAGGATAGTATAGATGATAGGATAGGGGATTTGATAGGATACAGGATAGGATAGAATAGAGGATAGGATAGGATAGAGGATTGGATAGAGGATAGGATAGGATAGAGGATATTATAGGATAGAGGATATGATAGGATAGAGGATAGGATAGGATAGAGGCTAGGATAGGATAGAGGATAGGATAGGATAGAGGATAGGATAGGATAGAGGATAGGATAGGATAGAGGATAGGATAGACGATAGGATAGGATAGAGGATAGGATAGGATAGGATAGAGGATAGGATAGGATAGAGGATAGGATAGGATAGAGGATTGGATAGAGGATAGGATAGGATAGCGGATATTATAGGATAGAGGATATGATAGGATAGAGGATAGGATAGGATAGAGGATAGTATAGGGGATTTGATAGGATAGAGGATAGGATAGGATAGAGGATAGGATAGAGGATAGGATAGAGGATAGGATAGAGAATAGGTTAGGATAGAGGATATGATAGGATAGAGGATAGGATAGGATAGAGGATAGGATAGGATAGAGGATAGGATAGGATAGAGGATTGGATAGGATAGAGGATAGATGATAGGATAGGATACAGTATAGGATAGGGGATTTGATAGGATAGAGGATAGGATAGGATAGGATAGAGGATAGGATAGGATAGAGGATAGGATAGGATAGAGGATAGGATAGGATAGAGGATAGGATAGGATAGAGGATTGGATAGGATAGAGGATAGATGATAGGATAGGATACAGTATAGGATAGGGGATTTGATAGGATAGAGGATAGGATAGGATAGGATAGAGGATAGGATAGGATAGAGGATAGGATAGGATAGAGGATAGGATAGGATAGAGGATAGGATAGGATAGACGATAGGATAGACGATAGGATAGGATAGAGGATAGGATAGGATAGAGGATAGGATAGGATAGAGGGTAGGATAGGCTAGAGGATAGGATAGGATAGAGGATTGGATAGAGGATAGGATAGGATAGAGGATATTATAGGATATAGGATATGATAGGATAGAGGATAGGATAGGATAGAGGATAGGATAGGCTAGAGGATAGGATAGGATAGAGGATAGGATAGAGGATTGGCTAGGATAGATGATATTATAGTATAGAGGATAGGATAGGCTTGAGGATAGGATAGGATGGAGAATAGGATAGGATAGAGGATAGGATAGGATAGAGGATAGGATAGGATAGAGGAGAGGATAGGATAGAGGATAGGATAGGATAGAGGATTGGATAGGATACAGGAAAGGATAGGATTGATGATAGATGATAGGATAGGATAGAGGATTGGATAGGATACAGGATAGGATAGGATAGAGGATAGGATAGGGGATTTGATAGGATAGAGGATAGGATAGGATAGAACATAGGATAGGAGAGAAGATAGGATAGGATAGAGGATAGGATAGGATAGAGGGTAGGATAGGATAGGATAGAGGATAAGATAGACGATATGATAGGATAGAGGATAGGATAGGATAGACGATAGGATAGGATAGAGGATAGGATAGGATAGATGATAGGATAGGATAGAGGATACGATAGGATAGAGGATAGGATAGAGGATAGGATAGAGAATAGGTTAGGACAGAGGATAGGATATGATAGAGGATAGGATAGGATAGAGGACAGGATAGGATAGAGGATAGGATAGGATAGAGGATAGGATAGGATAGAGGATAGGATAGGATAGAGGATAGGATAGGATAGAGGATAGGATAGGATAGAGGATAGGATAGGATAGAGGATAGGATAGGATAGAGGACAGGATAGGATAGAGGATATGATAGGATAGAGGATAGGATAGGATAGAGGATAGGATAGGATAGAGGATAGGATAGGATAGAGGATTGGATAGGATAGAGGATAGATGATAGGATAGGATAGAGGATAGGATAGGGGATTTGATAGGATAGAGGATAGGATAGGATAGGATAGAGGATAGGATAGGATAGAGGATAGGATAGGATAGAGGATAGGATAGGATAGAGGATAGGATAGGATAGAGGATAGGATAGGATAGAGGATAGGATAGGATAGAGGATAGGATAGGATAGAGGATAGGATAGGATAGAGGATAGGATAGGATAGAGGATAGGATAGGATAGACGATAGGATAGACGATAGGATAGGATAGAGGATAGGATAGGATAGACGATAGGATAGTATAGATGATAGGATAGGGGATTTGATAGGATACAGGATAGGATAGAATAGAGGATAGGATAGGATAGAGGATAGGATAGGATAGAGGATAGGATAGGATAGAGGATAGGATAGGATAGAGGATAGGATAGGATAGAGGATAGGATAGGATAGAGGATAGGATAGGATAGAGGATAGGATAGGATAGAGGATAGGATAGGATAGAGGACAGGATAGGATAGAGGATAGGATAGGATAGAGGATAGGATAGGATAGAGGATAGGATAGGATAGAGGATAGGATAGGATAGAGGATAGGATAGGATAGAGGATAGGATAGGATAGAGGATAGGATAGGATAGAGGACAGGATAGGATAGAGGATATGATAGGATAGAGGATAGGATAGGATAGAGGATAGGATAGGATAGAGGATAGGATAGGATAGAGGATTGGATAGGATAGAGGATAGATGATAGGATAGGATAGAGGATAGGATAGGGGATTTGATAGGATAGAGGATAGGATAGGATAGGATAGAGGATAGGATAGGATAGAGGATAGGATAGGATAGAGGATAGGATAGGATAGAGGATAGGATAGGATAGAGGATAGGATAGGATAGAGGATAGGATAGGATAGAGGATAGGATAGGATAGAGGATAGGATAGGATAGAGGATAGGATAGGATAGAGGATAGGATAGGATAGAGGATAGGATAGGATAGACGATAGGATAGACGATAGGATAGGATAGAGGATAGGATAGGATAGACGATAGGATAGTATAGATGATAGGATAGGGGATTTGATAGGATACAGGATAGGATAGAATAGAGGATAGGATAGGATAGAGGATTGGATAGAGGATAGGATAGGATAGAGGATATTATAGGATAGAGGATATGATAGGATAGAGGATAGGATAGGATAGAGGCTAGGATAGGATAGAGGATAGGATAGGATAGAGGATAGGATAGGATAGAGGATAGGATAGGATAGAGGATAGGATAGACGATAGGATAGGATAGAGGATAGGATAGGATAGGATAGAGGATAGGATAGGATAGAGGATAGGATAGGATAGAGGATAGGATAGGATAGAGGATAGGATAGGATAGAGGATAGGATAGGATAGAGGATAGGATAGAGGATAGGATAGGATAGAGGAAAGGATAGGATAGAAGATAGGATAGGATAGAGGATAGGATAGAGGATAGGATAGGATAGAGGATAGGATAGGATAGACGATAGGATAGACGATAGGATAGGATAGAGGATAGGATAGGATAGACGATAGGGTAGGATAGATGATAGGAAAGGGGATTTGATAAGATACAGGATAGGATAGAATAGAGGATAGGATAGGATAGAGGATTGGATAGAGGATAGGATAGGATAGAGGATATTATAGGATATAGGATATGATAGGATAGAGGATAGGATAGGATAGAGGATAGGATAGGGGATTTGATAGGATAGAGGATATTATAGGATAGAGGATAGGATAGAGGATAGGATAGGATAGAGGAGAGGATAGGATAGAGGATAGGATAGGCTAGAGGATAGGATAGGATAGAGGATAGGATAGAGGATTGGCTAGGATAGATGATATTATAGTATAGAGGATAGGATAGGCTTGAGGATAGGATAGGATGGAGAATAGGATAGGATAGAGGATAGGATAGGATAGAGGATAGGATAGGATAGAGGATAGGATAGGGGATTTGATAGGATAGAGGATAGGATAGGATAGAGGATAGGATAGGATAGAGGATAGGATAGGGGATTTGATAGGATAGAGGATAGGATAGGATAGAGGATAGGATAGGATAGAGGATAGGATAGGATAGAGGATAGGATAGGGGATTTGATAGGATAGAGGATAGGATAGGATAGAAGATAGGATAGGATAGAGGATAGGATAGGGGATTTGATAGGATAGAGGATATTATAGGATAGAGGATAGGATAGAGGATAGGATAGGATAGAGGAGAGGATAGGATAGAGGATAGGATAGGATAGAGGATTGGATAGGATACAGGAAAGGATAGGATTGATGATAGATGATAGGATAGGATAGAGGATTGGATAGGATACAGGATAGGATAGGATAGAGGATAGGATAGGGGATTTGATAGGATAGAGGATAGGATAGGATAGAAGATAGGATAGGAGAGAAGATAGGATAGGATAGAGGATAGGATAGGATAGAGGGTAGGATAGGATAGGATAGAGGATAAGATAGACGATATGATAGGATAGAGGATAGGATAGGATAGACGATAGGATAGGATAGAGGATAGGATAGGATAGATGATAGGATAGGATAGAGGATACGATAGGATAGAGGATAGGATAGAGGATAGGATAGAGAATAGGTTAGGACAGAGGATAGGATATGATATAGGATAGGATAGGATAGAGGATAGGATAGGATAGAGGATAGGATAGGATAGAGGATAGGATAGGATAGAGGATAGGATAGGATAGAGGATAGGATAGGATAGAGGATAGGATAGGATAGAGGATAGGATAGGATAGAGGATAGGATAGGATAGAGGACAGGATAGGATAGAGGATAGGATAGGATAGAGGATAGGATGTGATAGAGGATTGGATAGGGGATAGGTTAGGATAGAGGATATGATAGGATAGAGGATAGGATAGGATAGAGGATTGGATAGGATAGAGGATAGGATAGGATAGAGGATAGGATAGGATAGAGGATAGGATAGAGGATAGGTTAGAGAATAGGTTAGGATAGAGGATAGGATAGGATAGAGGATAGGATAGGATAGAGGATAGGATAGGATAGAGGATAGGATAGGATAGAGGATAGGATAGGATAGAGGATAGGATAGGATAGAGGACAGGATAGGATAGAGGATATGATAGGATAGAGGATAGGATAGGATAGAGGATAGGATAGGATAGAGGATAGGATAGGATAGAGGATTGGATAGGATAGAGGATAGATGATAGGATAGGATAGAGGATAGGATAGGGGATTTGATAGGATAGAGGATAGGATAGGATAGGATAGAGGATAGGATAGGATAGAGGATAGGATAGGATAGAGGATAGGATAGGATAGAGGATAGGATAGGATAGAGGATAGGATAGGATAGACGATAGGATAGACGATAGGATAGGATAGAGGATAGGATAGGATAGACGATAGGATAGGATAGATGATAGGATAGGGGATTTGATAGGATACAGGATAGGATAGAATAGAGGATAGGATAGGATAGAGGATTGGATAGAGGATAGGATAGGATAGAGGATATTATAGGATAGAGGATATGATAGGATAGAGGATAGGATAGGATAGAGGCTAGGATAGGATAGAGGATAGGATAGGATAGAGGATAGGATAGGATAGAGGATAGGATAGGATAGAGGATAGGATAGACGATAGGATAGGATAGAGGATAGGATAGGATAGAGGATAGGATAGGATAGGATAGAGGATAGGATAGGATAGAGGATAGGATAGGATAGAGGATAGGATAGGATAGAGGATAGGATAGGATAGAGGATAGGATAGGATAGAGGATAGGATAGAGGATAGGATAGGATAGAGGAAAGGATAGGATAGAAGATAGGATAGGATAGAGGATAGGATAGAGGATAGGATAGGATAGAGGATAGGATAGGATAGAGGATAGGATAGGATAGAGGATAGGATAGGATAGGATAGAGGATAGGATAGGATAGAGGATTGGATAGGATACAGGAAAGGATAGGATTGATGATAGATGATAGGATAGGATAGAGGATTGGATAGGATACAGGATAGGATAGGATAGAGGATAGGATAGGGGATTTGATAGGATAGAGGATAGGATAGGATAGAAGATGGGATAGGATAGAGAATAGGATAGGATAGAGGATAGGATAGGATAGAGGATAGGATAGGATAGAGGATAGGATAGGATAGAGGATAGGATAGAGGATGGAGGATAGGATGTGATAGAGGATTGGATAGGGGATAGGTTAGGATAGAGGATATGATAGGATAGAGGATAGGATAGGATAGAGGATTGGATAGGATAGCGGATAGGATAGGATAGAGGATAGGATAGAGGATAGGATAGAGAATAGGTTAGGATAGAGGATATGATAGGATAGAGGATAGGATAGGATAGAGGATAGGATAGGATAGAGGATAGGATAGGATAGAGGATTGGATAGGATAGAGGATAGATGATAGGATAGGATAGAGGATAGGATAGGGGATTTGATAGGATACAGGATAGGATAGAATAGAGGATATAATAGGATAGAGGATTGGATAGAGGATAGGATAGGATAGCGGATATTATAGGATAGAGGATAGGATAGGATAGAGGATAGGATAGGATAGAGGATAGGATAGGATAGAGGATAGGATAGACGATAGGATAGGATAGAGGATAGGATAGGATAGAGGATAGGATAGGATAGAGGATAGGATAGGATAGAGGATAGGATAGGATAGAGGATAGGATAGGATAGAGGATAGGATAGGATAGAGGATTGGATAGGATAGAGGATAGATGATAGGATAGGATAGAGGATAGGATAGGGGATTTGATAGGATACAGGATAGGATAGAATAGAGGATATAATAGGATAGAGGATTGGATAGAGGATAGGATAGGATAGCGGATAGGATAGGATAGAGGATAGGATAGGATAGAGGATAGGATAGAGGATAGGATAGGATAGAGGAAAGGATAGGATAGAAGATAGGATAGGATAGAGGATAGGATAGAGGATAGGATAGGATAGAGGATAGGATAGGATAGAGGATAGGATAGGATAGAGGATAGGATAGGATAGGATAGAGGATAGGATAGGATAGAGGATTGAATAGGATACAGGAAAGGATAGGATTGATGATAGATGATAGGATAGGGTAGAGGATTGGATAGGATACAGGATAGGATAGGATAGAGGATAGGATAGGGGATTTGATAGGATAGAGGATAGGATAGGATAGAAGATGGGATAGGATAGAGAATAGGATAGGATAGAGGATAGGATAGGATAGAGGATAGGATAGGATAGAGGATAGGATAGGATAGAGGATAGGATAGAGGATAGAGGATAGGATGTGATAGAGGATTGGATAGGGGATAGGTTAGGATAGAGGATATGATAGGATAGAGGATAGGATAGGATAGAGGATTGGATAGGATAGAGGATAGGATAGGATAGAGGATAGGATAGAGGATAGGATAGAGAATAGGTTAGGATAGAGGATATGATAGGATAGAGGATAGGATAGGATAGAGGATAGGATAGGATAGAGGATAGGATAGGATAGAGGATAGGATAGGATAGAGGATAGGATAGGGGATTTGATAGGATAGAGGATAGGATAGGACAGAAGATAGGATAGGATAGAGGATAGGATAGGATAGAGGATAGGATAGGATAGAGGATCGGATAGGATAGAGGATAGGATAGGATAGAGGATAGGATAGGATAGAGGATTGGATAGGATAGAGGATAGATGATAGGATAGGATAGAGTATAGGATAGGGGATTTGATAGGATAGAGGATAGGATAGGATAGAGGATAGGATAGGGGATTTGTTAGGATAGAGGATATGATAGGATAGAAGATAGGATAGGATAGAGGATAGGATAGGATAGAGGATAGGATAGGATAGAGGATAGGATAGGATAGAGGGTAGGATAGGCTAGAGGATAGGATAGGATAGAGGATAGGATAGGATAGAGGATAGGATAGGATAGAGGATTGGATAGAGGATAGGATAGGATAGAAGATAGGATAGGATAGAGGATAGGATAGGATAGAGGATAGGATAGGATAGAGGATAGGATAGGATAGAGGATAGGATAGGCTAGAGGATAGGATAGGGGATTTGATAGGATAGAGGATAGGATAGGATAGAAGATAGGATAGGATAGAAGATAGGATAGGATAGAGGATAGGATAGGATAGAGGGTAGGATAGGATAGAGGATAGGATAGGATAGAGGATAGGATAGACGATATGATAGGATAGAGGATAGGATAGGATAGACGATAGGATAGGATAGAGGATAGGATAGGATAGAGGATAGGATAGACGATAGGATAGGATAGACGATGGGATAGACGATAGGATAGGATAGAGGATAGGATAGGATAGAGGATAGGATAGGATAGAGGATAGGATAGGATAGAGGATAGGATAGGATAGAGGATAGGATAGGATAGAGGATAGGATAGGATAGAGGATAGGATAGGATAGAGAGGATAGGATAGGATAGAGGATAGGATAGGATAGAGGATAGGATAGGATAGAGGATAGGATAGAGGATAGGTTAGAGAATAGGTTAGGATAGACGATAGGATAGGATAGTTGATAGGACAGGATAGAGGATAGGATAGGATAGAGGATAGGATAGGATAGAGGATAGGATAGAGGATAGGATAGGATAGAGGATAGGATAGGATAGAGGATAGGATAGGGGATTTGATAGGATAGAGGATAGGATAGGATAGAAGATAGGATAGGATAGGATAGAGTATAGGATAGAGGATAGGATAGGATAGAGGATAGGATAGGATAGAGGATAGGATAGGATAGAGGATAGGATAGGATAGAGGATAGGATAGGATAGAGGATAGGATAGGATAGAGGATAGGATAGGATAGAGGATAGGATAGGATAGAGGATAGGATAGGATAGAGGATAGGATAGGATAGAGGATAGGATAGGATAGAGGATAGGATAGAGGATAGGTTAGAGAATAGGTTAGGATAGACGATAGGATAGGATAGAGGATTGGATAGGATACAGGATAGGATAGGATAGAGGATAGGATAGGGGATTTGATAGGATAGAGGATAGGATAGGATAGAAGATGGGATAGGATAGAGAATAGGATAGGATAGAGGATAGGATATGATAGGGGATTGGATAGGTTAGAGCATAGGATAGGATAGAGGATAGGATAGGATAGAGGATAGGATAGGATAGAGGATAGGATAGGATAGAGGATAGGATGTGATAGAGGATTGGATAGGGGATAGGTTAGGATAGAGGATATGATAGGATAGAGGATAGGATAGGATAGAGGATTGGATAGGATAGAGGATAGGATAGGATAGAGGATAGGATAGAGGATAGGATAGAGAATAGGTTAGGATAGAGGATATTGATAGGATAGAGGATGGGATAGGATAGAGGATAGGATAGGATAGAGGATAGGATAGGATAGAGGATTGGAGAGGATAGAGGATAGAGTGATAGGATAGGGGATTTGATGAGGATAGAGGATAGGATAGAGAGAGGATGAGGATAGGATAGAGGAGTGGATAGAGGATAGATAGGATGTGGAGAGGAGTGAGAGAGTGAGTGGAGAGGTGTGGAGTGTGGTGTGTGGAGAGGAGTGAGGATAGGGTGTGGTGAGTGGTGTGGTGATGGTGAGTGGAGAGGAGTGGTGTGAGGTGTGGTGAGGTGTGAGGTGAGGAGAGTGGAGTGGAGTGGAGTGAGTGGTGAGGTGTGAGGTGTGGTGAGGAGTGAGGTGTGGAGTGGTGAGTGGTGTGGTGGAGTGAGGAGTGGAGTGGAGAGTGGTGAGGTGAGGTGTGAGGAGTGGAGTGGTGAGGAGTGAGGTGGGTGTGGTGTGTGGTGTGGTGTGGAGATTGGAAGGAGAGGTGAGGTGAGAGGTGTGGTGAGGAGTGAGGAGGAGTGGAGTCTGGAGTAGGTGTGGAGTGAGGTGTGGTGAGGTGAGGTGGTGTGGTGTGGAGAGGTGTGGTGTGAGGGGAGGTGTGGCGTGTGGTGTGGTGTGGTGAGTGGTGTGGTGAGGTGTGAGGTGTGGTGTGGTGTGTGGTGGAGTGTGAGTGTGGAGTGGTGTGATGTGAGGTGAGGTGAGTGGTGTGGTGTGGTGTGTGGTGTGGTGTGGTGTGTGGTGTGGTGTGGTGTGTGGTGTGGAGTGGACGAGTGGTGTGTGAGTGAGCGAGAGGGGCAGCACGACGCAGGGGGGGGGGGTGTGTGTGAGTGAAGTGAAGCGTGCAGAGCACGTGAGAGTGACACGTGCAGTGACGCGTGAAGTGAAGTGAAGAGTGAAGTGAAGTGAAGAGTGAAG
The DNA here is from genome assembly GCF_050948215.1 of Halictus rubicundus. Classification (NCBI taxonomy): domain Eukaryota; kingdom Metazoa; phylum Arthropoda; class Insecta; order Hymenoptera; family Halictidae; genus Halictus; species Halictus rubicundus. The sequence goes on along the minus strand of NW_027489003.1, from coordinate 10,170 downwards.
TGAAGTGAGGAGTGAAGTGAAGTGAAGAGTGACTTGACGAGTGCAGTGCCGTGCACGAGTGCAGTGAAGTGACGCGTGAAGTGAAGTGAACGAGTGAAGTGAAGTAAGAGTGAAGTGACAGTGAAGAGTGCAAGTGACAGTGAAGCGTGAAGTGAAGTGAGAGTGCAGTGAAGTGAAGGGTGAAGTGCATTGAAGCGTGAAGTGAAGTGATGAGTGCATGAGTGACGTGCAGGGAAGGGTGCAGTGCATTGCAGAGTGAAGTGAATGAAGAGTGCAGTGAAGTGAAGTGAAGCGTGAAGTGCAAGTGAAGAGTGACGTGAAGTGAAGAGTGAAGTGAAGTGAAGCGTGAAGTGAAGTGAAGAGTGAAGTGACGTGAAGAGTGAAGGTGAAGTGCAGAGTGAACGTGAAGTGAAGAGTGAAGTGAAGAGTGCAGTGACGTGAAGAGTGACAGTGAAGTGACAGAGTGACGTGAAGTGAAGAGTGAAGTGCATTTGCAAGTGACGTGAAGAGACGTGAAGTGACGAGTGCAGTGAAGTGAAGAGTGAAGTGATGTGAAGAGTGAAGTGAGGTGAAGAGTGAATTGAAGAGTGAAGTGAAGTGACAGAGTGACGTGAAGTGAAGGTGCAGTGACTGCAGTGAAGAGATGCAGTGCAGAGTGAAGTGCTTGAAGCGTGCAAGTGAAGTGAAGAGTGACAGTGAAGTGAAGCGTGAAGTGAAGTGAGAGTGCAGTGAAGTGCAGAGTGAAGTGAAGTGAAGAGTGAAGTGAAGAGTGAAGAAGGTGCAGTGAAGTGAAGAGTGCAGTGACGTGAAGAGTGACGTGAAGTGACAGAGTGAAGTGAAGTGAAGAGTGAAGTAAGTGAAGTGACTTGAAGAGTGACGTGAAGTGAAGAGTGCAGTGAAGTGAAGGAAGTGAAGTGCATTGAAGAGTGAAGTGAAGTGACAGAGTGAAGTGAAGTGGAAGAGTGACAGTGAAGTGAAAGTGAGTGAGTGCAGAGTGCAGTGACGTGGAGCGTGACAGTGAAGTGAAGAGTGACGTGACGTGAAGAGTGCAGTGATTGCAAGTGAAGTGACGAGTGAAGTGAAGTGAAGGAGTGCAGTGACTTGAAGCGTGAAGTGCAGTGCGCGTGAAGTTAAGTGAAGAAGTGAAGCGTGAAGTGAAGAGTGAAGTGAAGTGACGAGTGAAGTGAAGTGCACGTGAAGTGAAGTGCAAGAGTGAAGTGAAGTGAAGAGTGAAGTGAAGTGACGAGTGAAGTGAAGTGAAGAGTGACGTGAAGTGAAGAGTGAAGTGAAGTGAAGAGTGAAGTGAAGTGAAGAGTGCAGTGAAGTGAAGAGTGAAGTGACGTGCAGAGTGACGTGAAGTGACGGTGCAGTGAAGTGAGAGTGAAGTGAAGTGAAGAGTGAAGTGAAGTGAACAGTGAGTGAAGAGTGAAGTGACGTGAAGAGTGAAGTGACGTGAAGAGTGAAGTGCAAGTGCAGTGACGTGAAGAGTGCAGTGAAGTGCAGAGTGAAGTGAAGTGAAGTGACGTGAGTGAGTGAAGTGAAGTGGAGAAGTGACAGAGTGCAGTGAAGAGTGACGTGACGAGACGTGAAGTGAAGTGAAGAGTGCAGTGAGTGAAGAGAGACGTGAAGTGACGAGTGAAGTGACAGTGAAGCGTGCCGTGAAGTGAAGAGTGAAGTGAGTGAAGTGACAGTGAAGAGTGCAGTGAAGAAGAGTGAAGTGAAGTGAAGAGTGACGTGAAGTGAAGCGTGAAGTGAAGAGTGAAGTGAAGAGAGACGTGAAGTGCAGAGTGAAGTGAAGTGCCGTGAAGTGAAGTGAAGAGTGACGTGAAGTGAAGAGTGACAGTGAAGTGAGAGTGACGTGACAGAGTGCACGTGAAGTGAGAGTGACGTGACGAGTGAAGTGCAGAGTGACGTGCAGTGCGACGTGAAGTGCAGTGAGAGTGACGTGAAGTGAAGAGTGAAGTGCGTGAAGAGTGACGTGCGAGTGACGTGACAGTGACGCGTGAAGTGACGTGAAGAGTGAAGTGCAGTGAACGTGAAGTGAAGTGAAGTGACGTGAGTGAACGTGCAAGTGAAGAGTGAAGTGAAGAGTGAAGTGAAGTGAAGCGTGCACGTGAAGTGAAGGTGAAGTGAAGTGCAGAGTGAAGTGCAGACAGCGTGCCGTGAAGTGAAGCGTGAAGTGACGTGAAGAGTGAAGTGAAGTGACGAGTGAAGTGAAGTGAAGAGTGACGTGAAGTGAAGCAGTGAAGTGAAGACGTGAAGTGAAGCGAGTGACGTGAGGCGTGAGAGATTGAAGTGCAGTGACGTGAGAGTGAAGTGAAGTGAAGAGTGACGTGATTGCCGACGTGAAGTGCAGTGAAGCGTGAAGTGCAGTGACAGTGAGACGTGAAGAGTGCAAGTGAAGTGAAGACTGAGAGCCGTGAAGTGAGCGTGACAGTGAAGTGAGGAGGACGTGAAGTGACGAGTGACGTGCTTTGAAGACGTGCAGTGACGCAGTGAAGTGCACGTGACGAGTGCAGTGACAGTGCAAGGAGTGAAGTGCAGAGAGCGTGACAGTGAAGAGTGAGTGCTGTGACGCGTGACGTGACGTGAAGGGAGACAGTGAAGCGTGACCGTGAAGCGTGACGTGCAGTGCAGCGTGCCGAGTGCCATGCACGAGTGCCAGTGCCAGTGCAGAGTGCAGTGAAGTGAAGAGAGTACGAACGTGAAGAAGTGACAGTGCCGTGCAGAGAAGTGACGAAAGTGAAGTGCAGTGAAGGTGAAAGTGAAGTGAAGAAGTGCAGACGTATCCTCTATCCTATCCTATCCTCTATCTACCCTATCCTCTATCTTATCCTATATCTCTATCCTATCCCATCTTCTATCCTATCCTATCCTCTATCCTATCAAATCCCCTATCCTATCCTCTATCCTATCCTATCCTAGTATCCTATCCAATCCTCTACCCTATCCTATCATCTATCATCAATCCTATCCCTTTCCTGTATCCTATTCAATCCTCTATCCTATCCTATCCTCTATCCTATCCAATCCTATCCTCTATCCTATCCTATCCTCTATCCTATCTATCCTCTATCCTATCCTATCCTCTTCCTATCCTCCTCCTATCCTATCCTATCTTCTATCCTATCCTTTCCTCTATCCTATCCTATCCTCTATCCTATCTCTATCCTATCTATCCTCTATCACTATGCCTATCCGCTATCCTATCTCATCCTCTATCCAATCCTCTATCCTATATATCCTCTATTCTATCCTATCTGTATCCTATCGAATCCTATCCCTATCCTCAATCCTTATCCTATCATCTATCCTCTATCCCTATCCAATCCTCTATCCTATCCTATCCTCTATCCTATCCTATCCTCCTATCCTATCCTATCCTCTATCCTATCCTATCCTCTATCCTATCCTATCCTCTATCCTATCCTATCCTCTATCCTATCCTATCGTCTATCCTATCCTCTATCCTATCCTATCCTCTATCCTATCCTATCCTCTATCCTATCCTATCCTCTATCCTATAATATCCGCTATCCTATCCTATCCTCTATCCCAATCCTCTATCCTATTATATCCTCTATTCTATCCTATCCTGTATCCGTGACAAATCCTATCCGTGATCCTCTATCCTATCCTATCATCCTATCCTCTATCCTATCAATCCTCTATCCTATCCTATCCTCTATCCTATCCTATCCTCTTTCCACTCCTATCCTCTATCCTATCATATCCTCTATCCCTAACCTATTCTCTATCCTATCCTCTATCCATATCCTCTAATCCTATCCTATCCGCTAACCTAATCCAATCCTCTATCCTATCCTATCCTCTATCCTATCATATCCTCTATCCTAACCCTATCCCCTATCCAAATCCTCTATCACATCCTATCCTCCATCCTCTCTCTATCCTCTATCCTCTAACCTCTATCCTATCCTATCCTCTATCCTATCCTATCCTCTATCCTATCCTATCTATCCTATCCCTCTCTATCCTCTATCCTCCTATCCCTATCAAATCCCCTATCCAACCGTGATCCTATCCTATCTGTATCCTATCCAATCCTCTACTCCTATCCTATCATCTATCATCAATCCTATCCTTTCCTGTATCCTATCCAATCCTCTATCCTATCCTATCCTCTATCCTATCCTAATCCTATCCTCTATCCTATCCTATCCTCTATCCTATCCTATCCTCTATCCTATCCTATCCTCTATCCTATCCTCTATCCTATCCTATCTTCTATCCTATCCTTTCCTCTATCCTATCCTATCCTCTATCCTATCCTCTATCCTAACGATCGTGAAGTGCTAACGTGAAGCCTCTATCCTATTCCTATCCTCTATCGACGATCTCTGCTAGCCTAGCTCTGACGAGTGCAGTCTATCCTCTATCCTATCCTATCCTCTATCCCTATCCTATCGTCTATCCTATCCTCTATCCTATCCTATCCTCTATCCTATCCTATCCTCTATCCTATCTATCCTCTATCCTATCCTAGCCTCTATCCTATCCTATCCTCTATCCTATCATATCCTCTATCCTATAATATCCTCTATCCTATCCTATCCTCTATCCAATCCTCTATCCTATCCTATCTCTATTCTATCCTATCCTGTATCCTATCAAATCCCCTATCCTATCATCTATCCTATCCTATCGTCTATCCTATCCTATCCTCTATCCTATCCTATCGTCTATCCTATCGTCTATCCTATCCTATCCTCTATCCTATCCTATCCTCTATCCTATCCTATCCTCTATCCTATCCTATCCTCTATCCTATCCTATCCTCTATCCTATCCTATCCTATCCTCTATCCTATCAAATCCCCTATCCTATCCTCTATCCTATCCTATCATCTATCCTCTATCCTATCCAATCCTCTATCCTATCCTATCCTCTATCCTATCCTATCCTCTATCCTATCCTATCCTCTATCCTATCATATCCTCTATCCTATCCTGTCCTCTATCCTATCCTATCCTCTATCCTATCCTAACCTCTATCCTATCCTATCCTCTATCCTATCCTATCCTCTATCCTATCCTATCCTCTATCCTATCCTATCCCTCTATCCTAACCTATTCTCTAACCTATCCTCTATCCTATCCTCTATCCTATCCTATCCTCTATCCTATCCTATCCTCTATCCTATCCAATCCTCTATCCTATCCTATCCTCTATCCCTATCATATCCTCTATCCTAACCTATCCCCTATCCAATCCTCTATCACATCCTATCCTCTATCCTATCCTATCCTCTATCCTATCCTGTCCTCTATCCTATCCTATCCTCTATCCTATCCTATTCCTCTATCCTATCCTATCCTCTATCCTATCCTATCCTCTATCCTATCCTATCCTCTATCCTATCCTATCCTCTATCCTATCCTATCCTCTATCCTATCCTATCCTCTATCCTATCCTATCCTATATCATATCCTATCCTCTGTCCTAACCTATTCTCTATCCTATCCTCTATCCTATCCTCTATCCTATCGTATCCTCTATCCTATCCTATCATCTATCCTATCCTATCCTCTATCCTATCCTATCGTCTATCCTATCCTATCCTCTATCCTATCATATCGTCTATCTTATCCTCTATCCTATCCTATCCTACCCCTCTATCCTATCCTATCCTCTATCCTATCCTATCTTCTCTCCTATCCTATCTTCTATCCTATCCTATCCTCTATCCCTATCAAATCCCCTATCCTATCCTCTATCCTATCCTATCCTGTATCCTATCCAATCCTCTATCCTATCCTATCATCTATCATCAATCCTATCCTTTCCTGTATCCTATCCAATCCTCTATCCTATCCTATCCTCTATCCTATCCTCTCCTCTATCCTATCCTATCCTCTATCCTATCCTCTATCCTATAATATCCTCTATCCTATCAAATCCCCTATCCTATCCTCTATCCTATCCTATCTTCTATCCTATCCTATCCTCTATCCTATCAAATCCCCTATCCTATCCTCTATCCTATCCTATCCTCTATCCTATCCTATCCTCTATCCTATCCTATCCTCATATCCTATCAAATCCCCTATCCTATCCTCTATCCTATCCTATCCTCTATCCTATCCTATCCTCTATCCTATCAAATCCCCTATCCTATCCTCTATCCTATCCTATCCTCTATCCTATCCTATCCTCTATCCTATCCTATTCTCCATCCTATCCTATCCTCAAGCCTATCCTATCCTCTATACTATAATATCATCTATCCTAGCCAATCCTCTATCCTATCCTCTATCCTATCCTATCCTCTAGCCTATCCTATCCTCTATCCTATCCTCTCCTCTATCCTATCCTATCCTCTATCCTATCCCTCTATCCTATAATATCCTCTATCCTATCAATCCCCTATCCTATCCTCTATCCTATCCTATCCTCTATCCTATCATATCCCTATATCCTATAATATCCTCTATCCTATCCTATCCTCTATCCAATCCTCTATCCTATCCTATCCTCTATTCTATCCTATCCTGTATCTTATCAAATCCCCCTTTCCTATCATCTATCCTACCCTATCGTCTATCCTATCCTATCCTCTATCCTATCCTATCGTCTATCTATCGTCTATCCTATCCTATCCTCTATCCCTATCCTATCCTCTATCCTATCCTCTATCCTATCCTATCTTCTATCCTATCCTTTCCTCTATCCTATCCTATCCTCTATCCTATCCTCTATCCTATCCTATCCTCTATCCTATCCTATCCTCTATCCCTACTCCTATCCTCTATCCTATCCTATCCTCTATCCTATCCTATCCTCTATCCTATCCTATCCTATCCTCTATCCTATCCTATCGTCTATCCTATCCTCTATCCTATCCTATCCTCTATCCTATCCTATCCTCTATCCTATCCTATCCTCTATCCTATCCTAGCCTCTATCCTATCCTATCCTCTATCCTATCATATCCTCTATCCTATAATATCCTCTATCCTATCCTATCCTCTATCCAATCCTCTATCCTATCCTATCCTCTATTCTATCCTATCCTGTATCCTATCAAATCCCCTATCCTATCATCTATACTATCCTATCGTCTATCCTATCCTATCCTCTATCCTATCCTATCGTCTATCCTATCGTCTATCCTATCCTATCCTCTATCCTATCCTATCCTCTATCCTATCCTATCCTCTATCCTATCCTATCCTCTATCCTATCCTATCCTCTATCCTATCCTATCCTCTATCCTATCCTATCCTCTATCCTATCCTATCCTCTATCCTATCCTATCCTCTATCCTATATCCTATCCTCTATCCTATCCTATCCTCTATCCTATCCTATCCTATCCTCTATCCTATCAAATCCCCTATCCTATCCTCTATCCTATCCTATCAATCCTATCCTCTATCCTATCCAATCCTCTATCCTATCCTATCCTCTATCCTATCCTATCCTCTATCCTATCCTATCCTCTATCCTATCATATCCTCTATCCTATCCTGTCCTCTATCCTATCCTATCCTCTATCCTATCCTATCCTCTATCCTATCCTATCCTCTATCCTATCCTATCCTCTATCCTATCCTATCCTCTATCCTATCCTATCCTCTATCCTATCCTATCCTCTATCCTATCCTGTCCTCTATCCTATCCTATCCTCTATCCTATCCTATCCTCTATCCTATCCTATCCTCTATCCTATCCTATCCTCTATCCTATCCTATCCTCTATCCTATCCTATCCTCTATCCTATCCTATCCTCTATCCTATCCTATCCTCTATCCTATCCTATCCTCTATTCTATCCTATCCTGTATCCTATCAAATCCCCTATCCTATCATCTATACTATCCTATCGTCTATCCTATCCTATCCTCTATCCTATCCTATCGTCTATCCTATCGTCTATCCTATCCTATCCTCTATCCTATCCTATCCTCTATCCTATCCTATCCTCTATCCTATCCTATCCTCTATCCTATCCTATCCTCTATCCTATCCTATCCTCTATCCTATCCTATCCTCTATCCTATCCTATCCTCTATCCTATCCTATCCTCTATCCTATCCTATCCTCTATCCTATCCTATCCTATCCTCTATCCTATCAAATCCCCTATCCTATCCTCTATCCTATCCTATCATCTATCCTCTATCCTATCCAATCCTCTATCCTATCCTATCCTCTATCCTATCCTATCCTCTATCCTATCCTATCCTCTATCCTATCATATCCTCTATCCTATCCTGTCCTCTATCCTATCCTATCCTCTATCCTATCCTATCCTCTATCCTATCCTATCCTCTATCCTATCCTATCCTCTATCCTATCCCTATCCTCTATCCTATCCTATCCTCTATCCTATCCTATCCTCTATCCTATCCTGTCCTCTATCCTATCCTATCCTCTATCATATCCTATCCTCTGTCCTAACCTATTCTCTATCCTATCCTCTATCCTATCCTCTATCCTATCGTATCCTCTATCCTATCCTATCATCTATCCTATCCTATCCTCTATCCTATCCTATCGTCTATCCTATCCTATCCTCTATCCTATCATATCGTCTATCTTATCCTCTATCCTATCCTATCCTACCCTCTATCCTATCCTATCCTCTATCCTATCCTATCTTCTCTCCTATCCTATGTTCTATCCTATCCTATCCTCTATCCTATCAAATCCCCTATCCTATCCTCTATCCTATCCTATCCTGTATCCTATCCAATCCTCTATCCTATCCTATCATCTATCATCAATCCTATCCTTTCCTGTATCCTATCCAATCCTCTATCCTATCCTATCCTCTATCCTATCCTCTCCTCTATCCTATCCTATCCTCTATCCTATCCTATCCTCTATCCTATCCTATTCTCCATCCTATCCTATCCTCAAGCCTATCCTATCCTCTATACTATAATATCATCTATCCTAGCCAATCCTCTATCCTATCCCTCTATCCTATCCTATCCTCTAGCCTATCCTATCCTCTATCCTATCCTATCCTCTATCCTATCATATCCTATATCCTATAATATCCTCTATCCTATCCTATCCTCTATCCAATCCTCTATCCTATCCTATCCTCTAGCCTATCCTACCCTCTATCCTATCCTATCCTCTATCCTATCCTATCCTCTATCCTATCCTATCGTCTATCCTATCGTCTATCCTATCCTATCCTCTATCCTATCCTATCCTCTATCCTATCCTATCCTCTATCCTATCCTATCCTCTATCCTATCCTATCCTATCCTCTATCCTATCAAATCCCCTATCCTATACTGTATCCTATCCTATCATCTATCCTCTATCCTATCCAATCCTCTATCCTATCCTATCCTCTATCCTATCCTATCCTCTATCCTATCCTATCCTCTATCCTATCCTATCCTCTATCCTATCCTATCCTATCCTCTATCCTATCAATCCCCTATCCTATACTGTATCCTATCCTATCATCTATCCTCTATCCTATCCAATCCTCTATCCTATCCTATCCTCTATCCTATCCTATCCTCTATCCTATCCTATCCTCTATCCTATCATATCCTCTATCCTAACCTATTCTCTATCCTATCCTCTATCCTATCCTCTATCCTATCCTCTATCCTATCCTATCCTCTATCCTATCAAATCCCTATACTATCCTCTATCCTATCCTATCCTCTATCCTATCATATCCTCTATCCTATAATATCCGCTATCCTATCCTATCCTCTATCCAATCCTCTATCCTATCCTATCCTCTATCCTATCCTATCCTCTATCCTATCCTATCCTATCCTCTATCCTATCCTATCGTCTATCCTATCCTCTATCCTATCCTATCCTCTATCCTATCCTATCCTCTATCCTATCCTATCCTCTATCCTATCCTAGCCTCTATCCTATCCTATCCTCTATCCTATCATATCCTCTATCCTATAATATCCTCTATCCTATCCTATCCTCTATCCAATCCTCTATCCTATCCTATCCTCTATTCTATCCTATCCTGTATCCTATCAAATCCCCTATCCTATCATCTATACTATCCTATCGTCTATCCTATCCTATCCTCTATCCTATCCTATCCTCTATCCTATCCTGTCCTCTATCCTATCCTATCCTCTATCCTATCCTATCCTCTATCCTATCCTATCCTCTATCCTATCCTATCCTCTATCCTATCCTATCCTC